>NW_003298919.1:57666-59094 GCF_000151645.1 Tuber melanosporum
ACGCAATGAGGGGTAGGAAAGGATTTGGTAGTATTATTTTTATTTTTGTTTTTTATTTAGAATAGTTGCAGATATATAAGAAATGGAGTCAGAGGATATGACTTACCTTTTGGCTTGATAATATATTTTATTATTATTTTGTAATTTTTTAAAATAATTCCTGTCCATTTGAAAAAATTGAGTGATGGGATATGACTTACATTTAGGAGTGTGTGGTAGGATGTGATTTTTCTTGTGGACAGTGGTGTGGTGCTAGTAGAAGATTGAAGGAAGAGAGGTAGTCTGAGGATCCTTATATAGAAGTATGAAAAGGATGCCAAGCTTTTACCAATGTGGGGAAAATTTTGAACCCTACTTATACAATCCTGTCTTGGCACTTGCCCTTTCAGAAATAAATTATCAAAAATATCCAACATCTTTTACTTTCCATAACTGTTGATTATTTTATTATCATTTGTCTCATATTATGTTTATATTTGCTTGCTGTTTGAAATGAATTTACTTCATAATGTGTTAAAAGTGGTGTCTGTAGAACTGATTGGTAATGCTTTGGTGGTAAAAATATTTCTCTTGGCATTTTAAGCCTCTACACAGTATTTCAAATTGAACAACATTCTTTCATTTTATCCATTAACAATATATTTTATCTCTATCTGTACATTTGCTATTTACTTCTATCACCTTTACTCCTTATATGTTTTAATAATAAAATATGGTGCCATTTTATCAGCAAGATTTGTTGCTGTTAATAGTGTTTCTGGATAACCTCTGCCCTAAGAGTAAAGGTTTTTTCTTTGTACTCTAAGGTGCAGTGTAACTTTCATCAAACTATTATCTACTTTTGACTTTGATCAGTTGATTTTATTTTCTTATCATATTAGCTTTGCTTATATGACAAATGAGTTAGAATTCTTTCTTTATTATATATATTGACAATGACTCTTTTGACAATGCATTCAGAGAGTTGAAAAGGTAGTATTGGCATTATGAGACTCCTTGAACTATGTATTAATCTTTCAATTTATACAGCCATCCTACTCATCAAACAGGTCTATTTTTTTTCTCCATCTCTCTCATCTTCTTTGAATTCATTTTCAGCAGATTATTTCCATGTATTTTGTTTTCTCTCATACCTGGTTTTTGATTTATTTCTATTCCAAAAAGCCCTCCTATGGTGTTCTCTTATATGTAGTCCTACTCTTTAGGGCTCAGGCTTCCACTTGCTATCAACAAACATTCATCAATCTGGACCACCATCCAGCTCATCAAACCTGTTGATTCTTTTTTTCCATCTCTCTTGTCAGTTTAGCATTCATTTCCCACATCTTATTTTGATGTATCCTGTTTTTAATCTTTCTTCTGTTTTCATTCATTTCTATTACTACAAATTTTACTATTGCGAAGTCCTACCCTTTATTTGAAAGGGTA
>NW_003298919.1:59165-196481 GCF_000151645.1 Tuber melanosporum
CTCCCATCTCTCTTGTCAGGTTTAGCATTTCATTTCTCCACAACTTATTTTCACGTATTCTGTCTTTTATCTTGCTCCTGCTTTTGTTCTTTTAGATCTTTCTGGAACCTGCTGTTCTGTTCTCTTGTGTGTGGTCCTACTCTTTATGGCTCAGGACTTGTCGTTTCATCAACAGACTCTATCAATTTGGTGAACTATCCACTCATAAAACTCTTTTATTCTTTTTCTCCATCTCTCTCATCTCTTTTACATTCATTTCCCATACTTTATTTCAATGTATTCTGTCTTTTATCTTGCTCCAGCTTGCGTTCAATTCTATCTTTTAGGTACATGGTGTTGTATTCTCTGATGTACAGCCCTTCTCTGTAGGACTCAGACTTCTACTTTGCATTAACAAACATTCATCAATCTGGAGCACTCTCCTACTCATAAAACAGTACCAATTCTTTTCTCCATCTTCCTACTCTTTTTTACATACATTTCCTCTTCTTTATTTCTATGTATTCTGTCTTTGAATTTCATTTTGAAACGGAAATTTTCTTCAACTAGATGGTGCCAAGACTGGGACATCAAGGTAGGGTTGGATTTTTTCCCACAATGGTGAATCTTTGCTTCCTTTATCACTCCATCTCTAATTCATCTAAAACATATCCTTTTTCACATATATCTCAACTCTCTTTTGAGCATTCATCACAGCAAAGATTCAGACATTCAGGGTGACATTTTTTTTTCCATTATTCCCCATTTGAATTTTCTTATCTGTGATGGAAAATATGTTGGGGTGTACAGCTGAGCATGCGTACCTGCAAACATGAAAATACCCTGTAATACAGTTCTCATCGCTGACAAACTGAGTATTACAGGCGCATCTCTGAGTACCGTTGATACTGAAAGATCGCAATCAGATTAGATCCGCAGTTTGAGATAGACACGCAGTACATATTGACTAGAGCCCTCTTCGATGCTTGAAGATTAACTGTGTTTATGGCTGGTTAGATGTTTTTTCAGACTTCATGTATTGTGAATATTGGTTGAAATCTGGTTGTTGGTTGGTTGTTAGATCCAAGCATGGTTGCTACACAATAGTGTTGTTTTGTTGTGATTAGCAGAGGTTTTAACTATTGGAAACCCTTAGGGTTAAGGTTATGAGATTAAATTAACTATAGTGATCTTGTTTTTGTTGAACAGTCATGATCAATGTCAAGGCTAATGTCAATATCCTAAATAACATAACTAAACTTATTAATAGTAAAATTGACCTTTCTTGCTTATATCACAATTGTGTGAAGGAAATTGTCACATGATATTTTAAATAAAACTATCTCAGTTTCCCTATAACTATTATTATTGGTATCTAATTAGAACTATACCTCAAAGGCAAATATTTGATAAAGACTATTGCAGTATTCAAATAGTAGTAATTCAATTACCACTTGTAGAAAAAGGTTGCTTCATACCTCTTTATATCACTATGATAGTTGTAGAAGTCCTATTCTGAGAGTATGTTATTAGTAAAACTATTATAACTGTACAATTATAACACAACTACTATAATAGTTGTAAAACAACTCAAACATAGTAATAGTAATCCAACTACTATAAAAGTCTAGTAGTTAGTACAAGCACAGTAAAATAATAGTAGTTAGTACCAGTACTATAAAATTACAGTAGTTAGTGCAAGTACTATAAAATCATAGATGTTAGTCCAAGTCTGTAAAGCTATAGTAGTTAGTACAAGTACTATAAAACTATAGCAGGTAGTCCAACTGTGTAATACTATAGTGGTTAGTACAAGTACTTTAAAAGTACCACAGTTAGTATAAGTACTATAAAATTATAGTAGGTAGTGTAAGTAGTATAAAATTATAGTAGTTAGTACAAGTACAATAAAACTATAGTTGTTAGTACAAGTACTATAAAACTATTGTAGTTAGTAAAACTCTGTAAAATTATAGTAGTTAGTACAAGTACAATAAAACTATAGTGGTTAGTACAAGTACTATAAAACTATTGTAGTTAGTAAAACTCTGTAAAATTATAGCAGTTAGTACAAGTTCTATAAAACTATAGTAGTTAGTGCAAGCACTGTAAAATTAACATAGTTAGAACAAGTAATGTGAAACTATAGTAGTTAGTAAAAGTACTATATAACTGTAGTAGTTAGTACAACTGGTATAAAACTATAGTAATTAGTACAACTGTTATCAAACTATTGTAGTTTGTACTACTATTATACAACTATAGTAGTGAGTACTACTACTATAAAAGTATAGTAGTAATGAATAAATAATTAGCAATGTTGTCTGAATAGTTTGTTAGTACAGTTAGTACTTTATTTTATTTAGTAATAGGAAGGTAATTACTTACTAAAATATTGCCTATACCTTCTAATATTATAATTAAATTTCTTCTTTTTCTTCTAATTTTTAATTATTAATTTTATTTGTTTAGTACAATTCCTGAGTATAGGTAAAAATTGACTGAGAGGATATGACTTACCTTTTGGCATATTAATGTATTTTATTATTTTTATTTTTAATTTTCATTTAGAATAATTCCTGTAAAATATTATGAGAAATGGAGTGAGAGGATATGAAATACCTTTTAGCTTATTAATGTATTTTAGTATTTTTATTTTTATTTTTTATTTAAAATAATTCCAGTATTTAAGTAATAGAGTGAGGGAATATGACTTACCTTTTTGCTTATTAATGTATTTTATTATTTTTATTTTTATTTTTCATTTAGAATAATTCCAGTATATATAAGAAATCGAGTAAGAGGATATGGCTTACCTTTTGGCTTATTAATACATTTTATTATTTTTATTTTTGTTTTTTATTTAGAATAATTGCAGATATATAAGAAATGGAGTGAGAGGATATGACTTACCTTTTAGCTTGATAATGTATTTTATTATTATTTTGTATTTTTTAAAATAATTCCTGTCCATTTGAAAAAATTGAGTGATGGAATATGACTTACATTTAGCAGTATGTGGTAGGATGTGATTTTTCTTGAGGACAGTGGTGTGGTGCTGGTAGAAAATTGAAGGAAGAGAGGTAGTCTGGGGGTCCTTATATAGAAGTATGAAAAAGATGCCAAGCCTTTACTATTGTGGGGAAAATTTTGAACCCTACTTTTACAACCCTGTCTTGGCACTTGCCTCTTCAGAAATAAATCATCAAAAATATCCAACATCTTTTACTTTCCATAACTGTTGATTATTTTATTATCATTTGTCTCATATTATCTTTATATTTGCTTGCTGTTTGAAATGAATTTGCTTCATAATGTGTTAAAAGTGGTGTCTGTAGAACTGATTGCTGACGCTATGGTGGTAAAAATATTTCTCTTGGCATTTTAAGCCTCTACACAGTATTTCAAATTGAACAACATTCTTTCATTTTATCCATTAACAATATATTTTATCTCTATCTGTACATTTGCTATTTACTTCTATTACCTATACTCTTCATATGTTTTAATAATAAAATATGGTGCCATTTTATCAGCAAGATTTGTTGCTGTTAATATTGTTTCTGGATAACCTCTGCCCTAAGAGTAAAAGTTTTTTCTTTGTACTCTAAGGTGCAGTGCAACTTTCATCAAACTATCAACCACTTTTGACTTTACTCAGTTGATTTTATTTTCTTATCATATTTGCTTTGCTTCTATGACAAATAAGTTAGAATTCTTTCTTTATTATCTATATTGACGATGACTCTTTTGACAATGCATTCAGAGTGTTGAAAAGGTAGTATTGACATTGTGAGACTCCTTGAACTATGTTTTTTTTTTTATTTTTTTATAATCTTATTTATTTATCTGTTTTAATTAAAGTAAGGCTGAGGGTCATATCAGCTTACGCTATGTAGACCCGCACCTCCTCCCCGCCTTGTTCTCAAGCAGCCAAAAGAAAAATCGTGACCCCAGAAGGGCTAATACTGACAGCCAGGTGCCCGACCCTAAGGTCTCACAACTTGAGCGTGGAGGGGTCTCGCCTAGAGCCGCCAATACCCAACCAGTCCTTTGTGTTTAAAAAACTCACCCACAAGTCTCCCGCACGGCTATCTACAAACGGTAAAGACAGAAAGCCCAAAAACCCATCCTTCAAAGCAAGGAAAAACCCATCCTGACAGTACACCCCCCACCGAACAGAAGAAAACCCAAACCAAGGTAACCCAAACCAAAGGCCGAAATCAGTCCCTCGCCTACCATAACCAGATACCAACCCAACCTATGACCCCCACTTGGGAGAAACCAATGGTCAGGCCTCGCCCGTGAAGTTAAAAAAACGAATAAGTACGCCGTATAGGTGACATAAATGTATGTCTTGGGCATATAGCCCATGGTCGCAAGCAGGAGAAACCAAAAGGAAAGAGCGCCCACTGTAAGCAGGAGGTATTGGCAGAACAAGAGCCCTAAGCCGTCCGTCCGGGAGGGTTGAAGGAGCCGCCCAAAGCAGCAAAAGAGGGAGAGGTAGTAGGGTACTAGCTGACAGTAGTAGGGTACCAGCCGACGCTACCGAAGAGAAAAGAAAAGAGGAAGGGCCCAAGGCCTCAGTGCAGACCCAACCGAAACCAAACCTTCCGTATTACTGCGTCTCTCGTGTAGTCCCTTGTTCTCCGAGAGATAGCGTCACTTAGTGGAAGGGATCCCACTGGTGGTAGGGAGGCAGAAGGACGAGGTGAGGAAGGCAATCAAACTTGAACCAAGCGACTAGGAGGGTATAGTCAAAACTTACCGCGAGACAGACCCCGAAGTTACTAGCCGAGGCGTTCCCCCACAAGGATCGTGCAAGTGAGGAGAAGAACATCCACCACTACCAGCACCGTCCGGAAGCGAAGAGAGGAAGCTGACCGTGCCAAAGCTAAGTGAGCCGCTATTAGCAAGACAAGACTACTGGGTGAGCACAGATAACTCCCCCATCAAGCAGACGAGAGACAAGCGAGGGGAAAGCGGGAGAGGATAGGAGAAGTAACTGTGCCCCTAGGTAGGAACCATCGAGGGGGCAGAGGGGAGTGGGAGGGGCCCACGATAGTTGACGTGGTGTTGCCAAACTATGTAGGAGGAAAATAGGAGCAACGGAGCATGAGTACCAGAGGTCCATTTTTTTTTTTTTTTTTTTTTATAATCATGTATTCATTGTTTAGGTACAAGAACTCACATGCAGCGGTAGCTATGGCGTAAACAAAACCTTAATCCCAAAACAAACAGAACAAAAGAAACCAAACTAGTGCCTCCAATAAGTGCATACAACCCATATCGCAAAGCGTATAAACAGCTAACTATATAGGACAACATTCAAACTAAACATAAAGAAATCCTATAAGCAAGGAAACTAAAAGAATGTATCTTCACTCCACGGCCTAGGCTGAGGACGAGGAGCTGAGTGAGGAAGTAGGACGCGCGACAGGACAGTCTCCGGAGGGGGGATCTCTGAGTGCAGGTATTTCTAGGGGGAAGCCGACCGAAGTGGCGGAGATGTAGGCTGATAGGCTGTGAAGTAGTTCTGGCGATGTCCAGATGGGTTCCCCTTCGTCCAGGCACTGGACTCCCGGGAGGTAGGTGTCTCTGGCTCTGTCATGCGAGGGGCATTCTAGAATGGCGTGGTGGAAAGACTCAGACTCCTCCTTGCAGTAGGGGCACATGTCGAGGGCATCCGGGTCTCTCCAGGAGCGGTGGCCAGCTAGGTAGCTCTTTCCTGACCTCATCTGGTGAATTCTGCCTGCTATGAATTTCCCCAAGCCCATGAAGGGGTGGGGCGACAGAGTGGGCAAGTAGGCATATCAGGGTGGTGGCGGGTACTGTTTGGTCCATACATTTAGGAGGAGCTGATGACAGCCTTTCTTGAGGGCTGGGAAAGGAGGGTTGCCAGGTGCCCAGGGAGCAGGGCAGGTGATGCTGGTGGGACCCTAGAAAGATGACCAACAAGCTTGCCCACATGGTGGGCTATTGCGTCAAGTGGGAGATGCCTCCTGACCGGAAGGGATGGTTCTGGGGTTTTCCAATTCAGGGGCCTGTAGGCCGGCGTAAGCCCAACTGTTAAGGCACGATGGTCCTCCGGGGAGCGGTAACAAGAGGTAGTAGGGAAGGAACAGTGCAGCCGTGCAGTGGCCAGGTTTCTTTCCAGGGGGAGGCACACCATCCTCAGTGCTGCCAGGCGCTGACGGTGTTCAATAAGGCATTGTATCGGGGGAAGGGCCGACTCGCCGGGGAGGATACCGGTAGGAGTCTCGGAGAAGCAGTTGGTGACCCACCTCTGGACCTGTCTCCAAAAGACAGCAAGCCTGTCAGACATGGTTGCAGAGGGTGAGAAGAGATCTGCACTGAGAGGAGTATGGGTGCGAGGAGGGAGGATGCTAGCCTGTGGTAGAGGAAGGGGTGAGCCCCTTACCGGGACCCGACAGCCTCTTCAGTATGGAGAAGGCACCCTGGGCAAGTGCCAGACATTTCGAGAAGTGGGTGTTGGTAGCCCACCGGAGAGAACAAGAGGCTGGCTCAAACCAGTGTCCGAGCCAACAGACCTCCCTGGAGGGGCAGAAAAGGAGACCATCAATGACGATTGGCAAAGTGGATGTGAGGTCCCTTTGTCTAGGCATCCTTCAGTGTATGAGTTCAGTTTTGTGCACAGAGAAGGAGACCCCAAGACGCCTGGCCCTTTGAGTCAATATCTTGACTAGATGTTGGAGGCGTTGGACATTTCTTCTGTAGGAGTAGGAGGCAACAGTCACCGCGAAGTCATCCACATAGGACAGGATTAACCCACGTGGTACTGGGAAGTGGAGGTACAAGACATAGATGACGAACAGAAGAGGTGATATTGGCGAGCCTTGTGGAGTGCCAACCTGAACCGGTTTGAAGACCCTGGGCGATCTCTGAAAAACGAGACGGCATTGCCTCCTGTAACAATCCTCCTTTGGACAGTTAGTTCTTGGCGACAGGGAACGATACTTCTCTCTTCTTCTTTCTTATTTCTTTGTCTTATGATTGCACTAGGCCTCTGCCTACGTTACCGATAGTACGAGACCTTTGTCTTCTATCTGGAATGCCAATCGTAAGCTTTCTCTAACTCTTCTTCGTGAAGAGCTTTCCTTGTCGTAACAATAACGTTGCAATGAAGATAAAGATCATAAAGGTGTTTTATATTCGTTAAAGTAATAGGTAGGAAAAGTACTTAGAATTCAATCTAATTTTATTTAAACTCGTACCGCCAACACTGGCATACAACGAGCCCCCACCGGCACAGGGATACCGCTAACCGGTATACTACTAATCCTAAGCTAACTAGGTCTATGGCCCCGCACCTGCCATCTCCGAGTCATGCCCGCACGAGAACTAATTACAAGACCATCGAACAACCCAGCGCCCACCCCGGTGCAAGTCCGCAGCCCCTCTGGTATGAAGCTAACCAGTACTAAGTGTAGCTGAAGCCGAGCAAAAGACCGACCCAACCAGGTTCCTCGTCCAACAAAAATTAAAAACCACTACCACCCGGTCTGAATACCGGCCTGTGAAACCTCCACCAGAGTAGAAAACCAACAAACAAACTCACATAATCTACAGGCGATACAATGGCGGAGAGGAGGTGACCAATATATCCACCTCTCACATCCGCATGCCAGGCCATCGACCCTATTAACCCACTTTGCCAAGTGCCTCCGAAGAGCGTAATGGTGAGAAGGACCTGTACCCACTGCCTGTCCCCCAAAATAAACTCATAAACATAGGAAATACATAGAGGTGGTGACAGACCTAAACGGTCAGTGGGGCCTATCTCCCACCCATGGTGCCTTGCCCCCGCCAGCCATGCCCATTGCCAAACCAAAGAAACTAAACAAACTCCACAAAATCCAGCACGCAAGACCCAAACAAGTCTAACCAGATAGTCGCAACCCACTATCCGCACAGGTGGCCATCAACCATCAGGGGTCATCGAGGAACTTTACAGCACTCACCAGCTTCACCCAACAGCCCCATCAGGCTGGAAACACTTAATTAGACATCGCCCAACCTGACGCATGCCTGACCGGTGCTCGCAGGGGCCTCTCTCCTCCCAATTAGCCCCCCCCCAAGCCCCACACACCAGGTATCATAGCGCTGATCCAGCCCCCTTAGCCCCTCAGACAGATCAACCATCTGATAGCCACAGGACAGCCATACCTAACCCCACCAGGCAGCCACTAGTCTTGACTACGCTAACAGAGCCATAACCCGCGACTCCATATAGCCGAGGGGAGCCCACCAGCCAAAGCCGGGAGCTATAGAGGAGGCAGCACCAATACCTGAGGGCACCAGCACCAGCCACACCATCCATCCCAATCGAGTCGAAGTCCAACCGGGCCAGGAAAAAAAAAGGTCAAGCAGAGCTAGCCGAAGCTAGCCCCACAAATCCAGCAAAGGCCAGACCAAAACTTCAGGTAAAAGGCACTCCCAACCGACGCGATAGGAAGGGAGGGGCAAGGGAAAACAGAAGCAGCCAAACAGAAGGTAGGACCCACTTACAATGAGTGAAGCAGCCAACCACAAACTACAACCGAACCAACCCAACACACAGACAATACGAGCGTCTGGCAGCCAATCATCCCACACTACCCCAGGCAGTCACGAAAACTATGCCAGGGGGTAGATCTTTTCAGGGTCAAAGCCATCCCCACCGAAGCAGAGAGGAGACACCTGACTGAACCACAGTAAATGCCACGAGGATAATAAGCTCCAAGGGAACGGTGATAGACAACATCGCAAGATTCCGACTGTAGAAACGTAAAGTAACGAGGCCGGGAGGGGCCAGTATGACATGTTAATACTTGAGAAGGTCATCAGTCTAGCCCAAGGGCGTTTTGTATCACGAGAACTAAGGACTCCGTTTAAACCTAACAAGGGAACATAAGCTGGTCCAAAGAACGACACAGGTGATTCCCTTAAACGCAATGTTCAATCCCCCTAAATGAACGCGAAACCTGCGAGTAGACGATAGACAAGAAGCCGTAGACATTTTACCGTAAGGGGCTCGGAAGTGACAGTGATGAGTTCTCAAAGTGCTAGTATCGTGAGATAACCAGCCTAACGAAACGAGATGCAAACAATTTATCCACCACGCAAAGCAAACAGACCTCAACACCAAAGACCTCAGGAACTACTGAGCGAACTCAGATATATTCCCCAGAATCCAAGGCATCAAGGCCCATCATGAGGGCGAAAGAAATGCTTAGGGCGAAGCGACGGCAAAGATGAGGAAAAGTACTTAGAACAAATCATGAAGAACCTATCTTCCTTGGCTGCATCGGCCTCCTTATATAGTATTCTTCCCGTCCGTGATCATGTGACCTAAAGTGGTCACATGTGCGAAACCAAATTATAACAAACTAGTCATGTGACCAAAGTGATCCCATGCTCAAAACCCATGACCTCATAGCGAGGTCATATACAAAAACTCATAAACCAATCATAACACAATAAACAAGTCATATGACTCGACTGAGTCATATGCGCGAAACCTATGACCTCATAACGAGGTCATATGCGAAACATAAATCATATGCACAAGGCTTGCCCGCAAGGCACACTCACAAGGCATACTGGCCAGGCGCACGTCCCATGACTCATATTTGAGCCATGTGCAAAAGCATCACAAATCCCACACATAACAAATCATATAACTCGAATGAGTCATATGTGCGAAACAATAACATACATGTGACTCATAATCATGTATCACGTGAAACCCTCTTTCATGCCAAGCCACATTCGTGACACCTCCCTGTCAAGAAGGACCTAACCCAGGAGCAGAGTTATAGAGGTAAGCCCTTTGAACGTAGCATATGTAGGAGGTCGTTTGGGGAGACATTGTTAAAGCCTCCCTTGCTGTCAAGGAATAAGGTGGACGCAACCAACTGGGGCCATTGCAGGGTTTGAACTTTATGAGCCAGAGTCGCGCAGGTATCGAAAGTGCTAAGCCCCAGAAGGGAGCCACATTGATGCGGGTTGAGCAGGCCCAGTAACCTAGCTAAGGGTAAGAGGCGATTTGCAATTATCCTCTCCATGATCTTGGAGACCATTTCAAGGAGGGCAATTATTCTGAAGGAAGCAGGTGTGTGGTAGGATGGTTTGCCTGATTTGTCCAGGACCACGCCATTCGCCATCTTGAGCAATGCCGGGTGGAAACCGAACGAGACTAGCGGAGAGAGTAGCTCAACCAGCAGCGAAGGAGGGGATATATTAACCTTCTTCCAAACGGAGTATGGAAAAAGGTCGGGACCAGGGGCTGAGGAGGATGAGGACTTGCTGAGTACCGCGGCTATCTCTTCAGCCAGTAGGGGGGGTGCATCTTTGAAGGCCCTGAGAATAGGTGGGCAGAACACGGGGGGCCTAGGAGGGAAGAAGTGGGAAAGCAGGACATCGTTCATCTTCATGGGTGAGGTTGCCTATGGAAGGGATGGGAAACGCTCTGGGGGTGTTCCAAAGGCGAACCTTTTGACATCCACACGTTTTGGGGGGTAGCACTCTCCAGGAAACTTGTCCAGTGCTCCTTCTTGGCCTTCTTGATAGCCTTGAACTAGGCATTTTTGGCCAAGCGAGCAGAGGCCTGAGTGTTATTTGAAGGGAATGTATGGGCCTCTCGGGCATGGGAATGGTGGACTTTCCTCAAGTCAGACAAAGTGTCGGACCACCAAGGTTTTGATGTTGTGGAGGGCTTTTTCATTAGTTTATGTCTAGTAAGTACTAACCGTATCCTTCCAAAGTTGATGTCCAGCCACGTGTTAAGTGTCTGCTGAGTTGGGAGGGGTGGAGGTGGCGGAATCGTGAGGGAGCCGAGGTCCTCCATGACCTTGGTCCAGTCGGTAGCCTTCTAATACGGTGTGAGCTGAGGGGGGAAGAGAAGCGAAGACGTCAGTGTTATGGATATTGAGACGTGGTCCGACCCAGTAGACTAGAGTGACACGTCCCATGCTTCCGCGAAGAGCGCAAGGTACTGGTTGGCGAAGGCCAAGTCAAGCACAGATGGCACATGGTCTTGGCCTAGTGAGAATCAAGTAAACACTCCGGGAGTGTTCGAGAGAGAGAAGCATCTTTCTTGCAACAGTTCTGCATATGGAGTGGAGGTTCAGATCTCCCATTTCCTAAGTGGCCGGTCGAGATCCCATTGTGGGTGGTGGATATTGAAATCGCCCACCATGAGGGTGGGGAAGTCGAGATCAGGGTAAGCTTCCTCTGGGGAAACAGAGCGGTAGAGCGACGATGTCATCCAAAGGGAATAAAGGTTGATCAAACGAAATTTCTCATGGGAGGAGTCAAACAAACCTGACGGGGTATAGACATCCACTGCCATCAGTGCAGGATTGTCGAAAAACACAGAAACTAAAGAAACAATATCAAAAAAGGAACGAAGTGCAAACACTGCCACCCATGGCTTTTCTCTGAGTGCCGTCGGGAGGTAAAAGGACTTGAAGCCTGCGAACTGTGAGAGTTTTCCACGAAAAAAAGGAGGGTCCTGAAGGGCAACAAGCACAGGAGGGGAGGGCAAAGCGACTAAAGCATTAAAGAGTGAGAGAAACACATTCCAGCTACCCATGCAGTTGTGTTGAACGAGGAAAAAAGAGCTAGTACTCTGCAGAGGAGTAGTAGAAACCGGGGAAGGAGGGGGAGTCAAGTGGTTGTCGCACATTAACGGGACAGACCTGCTAGTGGTGTGGGGACTGGGGTGGGAGTGACGTCCTCCTGGGTACGGGAGGGGTCAGTTCCTTGGGGGTGTGATGGGGTACTGGGGACAGGGAAGACACTTCCAAGTCTTCTGAAGGGAGTTGAGAAAGGAAGGCTAGGGGGGGCTCTTGTGGCAAGACCATCTCCCAAGTCCATGGAAGGAGCAAGGCTCTGGGGCCGAGTCGGTCTGGTAGAAGGACCCTCTCCTCCATCGTCCTGCTTATCCATTTCTTCTTCCCCAGGAGGAAGGGACTCGGAGGAGGGCAGGGGAGGGGGCTTCAGTCGTTGGGTGCATGACTGATCGAAGGCGGAGTGGGCGGAAGAGCAGTTGGTACAAAAGGGGACAGAGGTGGGGCAGCAGTATGCCACTAGCTTGAGGTTGCCACCTTTGGGACATATTGGGTTCTGGCAGCAGTGAGTCGCCTTTATGTGGCTGAGGGTGCATATTGGGCAGACCGGGTGGTCGGTTTTGCATCTGGGTGCGTGGTAGCCATACTCCCAGCAGTTCTTACATTAAGTGAATTTGTTCGTGGAGAAGGCTCTTTCAATCCAGCAACGTGAGGCGTAGAGGACAGTCCTGTCCACCATCTTGTCCACATCTGTGGGTGCAACTGTAACGATGCATGAGGTGTTTGCCTTGGAGAGGCGAATCTCCTAGACTTGAACCAGGAACCATACTGAGATGATTCGTACTTCCTTGACATTCAGAATAGTTTCCCTTAGGGTCTCCAACAGGGCCTCTTGATCGTCAGAAAGGAGGGAGATGGGGAGGGAGTGGACCGCTAGCTGCACTTTATTAGGCGCAGGACGGAAGCAGAGGTAAGAGTTATCACCTACAGGGTAGGCTTTATTAAGACGGGAGGAGAAGGCTTCATAGTATGGTGCGTACGCGGTGGCTGGAGTGTGGCGATCAAGGGCAAAGAGGGTCACTGTACCGCAATCATTGACTTTAGCTGTAAAGGCTTTTGCGAAAGGGCAGTTTGCCTCTTTACGGACCATTGCCGCTATGTCAGGGAAGGAAGCCGCTATTTCTCTACTCAGGGGGTGGTGAGCAGCGAGAGATCAAGGTGCAAAGAACCTTCTCTCAGCAGCAGGCAGTGGCCAAGGGGCAGGAGGACTAGGCAGCCTGGGGACTGTCTTCGCAACTTGTGCTGCTGAGGGTGTGGAGCTACCTTGTTTTTTCTGGGCCCTTGACGGCCCTGAGGATGCGGCCTCAAAGTAGGATGTTCTGGTCTTGCCAGGTGGGGGGTCATCTGAGTTGGGGATGCCAGGTAGGAATTCAGCCGGGTCGGGTTACTTGCCATGCCTCCACTGCTGTGCTTTCCATGTCCTGGGTTATTTGGCTACGTAGGCAGCAGAGTTTCCCCAGTATTTGCCTATTACTGTGTCATAGTTGAGGAGGTCGGGGTTGTAGAATGCCGGATATCCCGAGGGTAGGACTTCAGGGAGAGTGGAGGCAGAGGTGTTGGTGGCTAGCTCTTTACCCTTTCGGGAAGGACGATGGAGCGGGGCAGTGGGGGTCAATACAGGCGGTTGGAATGGAGGAGCGGGATTTGCTACCAGCCTAGTAGACAGATCCCTGATGGATACTTGAAGGGAGGCCACAGAGCTCGCCGAAATGTTGGTGGCATTGACTGGAGTGTCATTGGAAGGGAGTGTGTTGGCAATCTGAGATGATAGATCGTGAATTCTCCTATTGAGCTCCTCGACGGTTCGGGAGAGGGCGGACATGCCGTGCACGAGAGAGGAGACGAGGGGAAGCAGGTAGCATTCACGGGTAGAGAGTTCCAGCACCTCCTGACGGGAGATTGGGGGTAAGCTGTTGGGGGGCCAGTCTAGCAGGGCTCTCGCAGAGGAGATAAGCCTTGCTAGATTCTTGTGGATAGGGAGGATCGGTGCGGCCGACAACGGCCGCGAGGAAGGGTGAGAGGCAGCTCCCTGGTTAGAGACAGGTGTGTCGGAGCGAGAGTAAGCAGAGGGGTCCATGGCCCAGCAAGGAGAGATAATCCATAGGTATAGACTAGGATGATCATGAAGTGTAAGGGGCTTGTTCACCAGATGCAGATGGTGTTGAGAGCAGAAGTAAAACAAAGGAGGGGAAAGAAGAGGGCGTGGAGCATGGAGTACCAGAGGTCCTTTTTTTTTTTTTTTTTTTTTTTTTATAATCTTTTTTATTTATCCGTTTTAACGAAGGTAAGGCTGGGGGTCATATTAGCTTTCGCCATGTAGACCCGCACCTCCTCCCCACCTTATTCTCAAACAGCTAGAAGAAAAACCGTGACCCCAGAAGGGCCAACACCGGCAGCCAGGTGCCCGACCCTAAGGTCCCACGACTTGAGCGTGGAGGGGTCTCGCCTAGAGCCACCAATACCCAACCAGTCCTCAGTTTAAAAAACTCCCCCGCAAGTCTCCCGCACGGCTATCTACAAATGGTAAAGACAGAAAGTCTAGAAACCCATCCTTCAAAGCAAGGAGAAACCTCCATCCCGACAGTACACCCCCCACCGAACAGAAGAAAACCCAAACTAAGGTAACCCCAAACCAAAGGCCAAAACCAATCCCTCACTTACAACAACCAGATACCAACCCAACCTGTGCCCCCCACTTGGGACAAACAAATGGCCAGGCCTTGCCCGTGAAGTCAAAAAAACGAATAGGTGCGCTGTAAAGGTGACATAAATGTATGTATTGGGCATATAGCCCACGGTCGCAAGCAGGAGAAACCGAAAGGAAAGAGCACCTGCTGTAAGCAGGAGGTATTGGCAGAACAAAGGCCCCAAGCCGTCCATCTAGGAGGGCCGAAGGAGCTGCCTGAAGTAGCAAAAGAGAGGGAGGTAGTAGGGTACCAGCCGACAGTAGTAGGGTACCAGCCAACGCAACTGAAGAGAAAAAGGGAGGAAGGGCCCAAGGCCTCAGTGCAGACCCAACTGAAACCAAACCTTCCATATTACCGCATCTCTCATGTAGTCCCTTGTTCTCCAAGAGATAGCGTCACTTAGTGGAAGGAATCCCACTGGCAGTAGGGAGGTGGAAGGGCGAGGTGAGGAAGGCAATCAAACTTGTACTGAGCGACTAGGAGGGTATAGTCAAATCTCACGGCAAGACAGACCCTGAAGTTACTAGCCGAGGTGTTCTCCAACGGAGATCGTGCAAGTGGTGAGAGGGACGTCCACCACTGCCAGCGCCGTCAGGAAACAAAGAGCAGAAGCCAACCGTGCCAAAGCTAAGCAAGCCCCTATTAGCAAGACAGGACTACTGGGCGAGCCCAGATAACTCTCCCATCAAGCAGACAAGAGACAAGCGAGGCCAAAGCGGGAGAGGATGGAAGAGTTAACCATGCCCCGAGGCAGGAACCATCAAGGGGGCAGAGGGGAGTGGGGGGGGCCTACGATAGTTGATGTAGTATTGCCAAACTATGTAGGAGGAAAATAGGAGCGACGGAGCGTGGAGTACCAGATGTCCTTTTTGTTTTGTTTTTTTATAATCTTATTTATTTATCCATTTTAACGAAAGTAAGGCCGAGGGTCATATCAGCTTTCACCATGTAGACCTGCACCTCCACCCCGCCTTGTTCTCAAGCAGCCGGAAGAAAAACTGTGACCCCAGAAAGGCTAACACCAGCAGCTAGGTGCCCAACACTAAGGTCCCACGACTTGAGCGTGGAGGGGTCTCTCCTAGAGCCACCGACACCCAACCAGTCCTCGGTTTAAAAATACTCTCCCACAAGTCTCCAGCATGGCTATCTACAAATGGTAAAGACAGAAAGACCAGAAACTCATCCTTCAAAGCAAGAAGAAACCCCCATCCCGACAGTACACCCCCCACCGAACAGAAGAAAATCCAAACCAGAGTAACCCCAAACCAAAGGCCGAAACCAATCCCTCGCCCACAACAACCAAATATCAACCCAACCCGTGCCCCTCACTTGGGACAAACCAATGGCCAGGCCTCGCCCATGAAGTTGAAAAAACGAATACGTGCACCATATAGTTGACATAAACATATGTCTTGGGCATATAGCCCACGGTCGTAAGCAGGAGAAACCGAAAGGAAAGAGCGCCCACTGTAAGCAGGAGGTATTGGCAGAATGAGAGCCCCAAGCTGTCCGTCCGGGAGGGCGAAAGGGGCTGCCCGAAGCAGCAAAAGAGGAATAGGTAGTAGGGTACCAGCCAACGCGGCCGAAGAGAAAAAGGGAGGAAGGGCCAAAAGCCCCAGTGCTGACCCAACCAACCAAGACCGAACGCCATATTACCGCTTCTCTCATGTAGTCCCTTGTTCTCCGAGAGATAGCATCACTTAGTGGAAGGGATCCCACCGGCAGTAGGAAGGTAGAAGGGCGAGGTGAGGAAGGCAACCAGACTTGAACTGAGCAACTAGGAGGGTATGGCCAAATCTCACGGCGAGACAGACCCCGAAGTTACTAGCTGAGGCGTTCTCCAACTGGGATCGTGTAAGTGGGGAGAAGTACGTCCACCACTGCCAGCGCCGTCCAGAAACGAAGAGAGGAAGCCGACTGTGTCAAAGCTAAGCGAGCCCCTATTAGCAAGACAGGACTACTGGGCGAGCCCAGATAACTCCCACATCAAGCAGACAAGAGACAAGAGAGACCAAAGCGGGAGAGGATGGATGAGTTAACCATGCCCCTAGGCAGGAACCATCGAGGGGGCAGAGGGGAGTGGGGAGGGCCCACGATAGTTGATGTGGTGTTGCCAAACTATGTGGGAGGAAAATAGGAGCGACGGAGAGTGGAGTACCAGAGGTCCCTTTTTTCTTTTTTTTTATAATCATGTATTCATTGTTTAGGTACAAGAACTTGCATGCAATGATAGCTATGGCGTAAATAAAACCTTAATCCCAAAGCAAACAACAACAAAAGAAACCAAACTAGTGCCTCCAATAACTGCGAACAACCTATATCTCAAAGCGCGTAAACAGCTAACTATAAAGGGAAACATTCAAACTAAACATAAAGAAATCCCACACGCAGGGAAGCCGAAAAAATATTCTTCCACCAGCCATTCAGGCCGACGGGGAGGAAACAAGTGAGGAAAAGGAGCTCCCGACTGGTCGGGCCATGGAGGGAGGGTACCTAAGAACAGGCATGTCTGGGAGGAAGCGAACCGAGGTGGCGGCTATGTAGGCTGAAAGGCTGTGGAGCAGTTCCGGCGATGTCCAGATGGGTTCCCCTTCGCCAAGGCACTCGACACCTGGGAGGTGGGTGTCTCTGGCTCTTTCATGAGAGGGGCATACAAGGATGGCGTGGTGGAAAGACTCAGGTTCTTCCTCGCAGTAGGGGCACGTGTCGAGGGCATCCAGATCTCTCCATCAGTGGTGGCCTACCAGGTAACTCTTTCCTGATCTCATCTGGTGGATCCTGCCCGCTATGAATTTCCCCAGTCCCATAAAGGAGTGAGGCGATAGAGTGGGTGAGTAGACGTATTTGGGGAGGAGGTGGGTATTGTTTGGTCCAAGTGTTTAGGAGGAACTGACGACACCCTCTCTTGAGGGCTGGAAAAGGAGGGTTGCCAGGAGCCGTAGGTGACAAGGGCTCAGGGAGGAGGGCAGGCGACGCTGGTGGAACCCAAGAAAGATTACCCACAAGCTTGCCCACACAGTGGGCTATTGCGTCGAGTAGAAGATGCCTCCTTACCGGAGGGGATAGTTCGGGGGTCTTCCAATTCAGGGGCCTGTAGCCCGGCGTAAGCCCCACCATCAAGGCACGGTAGTCCTCCCGGGAGCAGTAGCAAGATGTTGTAGGGAAGGAGTAGTGCAGCTGCACAGTTGCCGGGTTTCTTTCCAGGGGGAGGCACACCATCCTCAGCACTGCCAGGCGCTGTCGGTGCTCAATGAGGCATTGTATCGGAGGAAGGGCCGACTCGCAGGGGAGGATATCAGTAGGGATCTCTGAGAAGCAGTTGGTGACCCAACGTTGAACCTGCCTCCAAAAGACAGCAAGCCTGTCGGACATTGTTGCAGAGTGTGAAAAGAGATCCGCTCCGAAGAGGAGTATGGGTACGAGGAGTGATGACGCTAGCCTGTAGTAAAGGAAGGATGCAAGCCGCTTCCCGGGACCCGACAGCCTCTTATGCATGGAGAAGGCACCCTGGGCAAGTGCCAAACGTTTCGAGAAGTGGGTATTGGTAGCCCAATGGAGAGAACAAGAGGCCAGCTCAAACCAGTGACTGAGCCAGTGGACCACCCCAGAGGGGCGGACCAGGAGACCATCAATAATGATTGGGAGAGTAGATGGGAGGTCCCTTTGTCTGGGCATCCTCCAGTGTATGAGTTCAGTTTTGGGTACAGAGAAGGAGACCTTGAGACGCCTACCTCTTTGAGTCAACATTTTGACTAGATGCTGGAGGCGCTGGATATTTCTCCTGTAGGAGTTGGAGGCAACAGTCACCGCGAAGTCGTCCATATAGGAAAGGATTAACCCACGTAGTACTGGAAAATGGAGGGACGAGACGTAGATAACAAACAGAAGAGGTAATATTGGTGAGCCTTGTGGCGTGCCAATCTGAACGGGCTTGAAACCCCTGGGCGATCCCTGAAAAACAAGACGGCATTGCCTTCCTATCAGGAAGGGCCTAACCCAGGAGCAGAGGTATAGAGGTATGCCCTTTGAACGCAGCATATGGAAGAGGTCATTTGGGGAGACAGTGTCAAAGCCTTCCTTGATATCAAGGAACAAGGTGGACGCAACCAGCGAATATCAGAGGTCCTTTTTTTTTATTTTATTTTTTATATATAATCATGTATTCTTTGTTTAGGTACAAGAACTCACATGCAGCAGTAGCTATGGCGTAAACAAAACCTTAATCCCAAACAAACAAAAACAAAAGAAACCAAACTAGTGCCTCCAAAAAGCACGAACAGCCCATATCACAAAACGCATAGTAGCTTACTATAAAGGGAAACATTCAAACTAAACTTAAAACAAAATCCTACAAACAAGGAAACCAAACAAGTGTGTCAACCCCTCCAGGTCTAGGCCAAAGAGGAGAAGCTAAGTGAGGAAATGGAGCGCCCGATAGGGCGGACCCCAGAGGGGAGATCTCTGAACGCAGGCATGTCTGGGGGGAATCTGGTTGAGGTGGCGGAGATGTACACGGAAAGGCCGTGAAGCAGTGCCGGTGAAGACCAGATGGGCTCCCCCTCGTCCTGGTACTCAACCCCCAGGAAGTGGGCGTCTCTGGCTCTGGCACGGGAGGGGTAGCTGAGGATAGCGTGGTGGAAAGACTCAGGCTCCTCCTCGCAGTAGGAGCAAGTGTCTGGGGCGTCTGGGTCTCTCTATGAGCGGTGGGCATCCAGGTAGCTCTTTCCTGACTTCATCTGGTGGATTCGGCCCGCCACGAACTTTCCCAGTCCCATCAAGGGGTGGGGCGACAGTGTAGGCGAGTAAACGTATCGGGGTGGTGGTGGGTACCGTTTGGACCAGACATTCAGGAAGAACCGCTGGCAACCCCTTTTAAGGGCCGGAAAGGGGGGGACGCCAGAAGCTGCTGGGGGCAAGGGTGAAGGAAGGAGGGCAGGCGAAGCTGGTGGGACGCGAGAAAGATGACCAACAAGCTTGACCACTCTGTAGGCTATTGCATCAAGCGGAAGATGTCTCCTTACGGGAGAGGATGGCTTGGGGGTTCTCCAGTTCAGAGATCTGTAACCCGGAGTAAGCCCTATCGTTAAGGCTCAGTGATCCTCCAGGGAACGGTAAGAGGACATCGTAGAGAAGAAGGAGTACAGCCTTGTGGTAGCCAGGTTTCTTTTTGGGGGGAGGCAGAAGCCCGCATCCTCAGCACCGCCAGGCGTTGGCGGTATTCGATGAGACATTGGACCGGAGAAAGGGCCAATTCGCATGAGAGGATCCCTGTGGGAGTCTCGGAGAAACAGTTGGTGACCTACCTTTGTACTTGTCTCCAGAAGACAGCAAGGCGATCGGTCATGGTGGTTGAGGGTGAGAAAAGGTCCGCACCGAAGAGTAGTATGGGCGTGATGAGGGAGGACGCTAGCCTATGGCAGAGGAAGGGGGCAAGAATACCAGAGGTCCTTTTTTATTTTATTTTATTTTTATTTTATTTTTTATAATCATGTATTCATTGTTTAGGTACAAGAACTCGCATGCAGCGGTAGCTATGGCGTAAACAAAACCTTAATCCCAAACAAACAAAACAAAAAGAAACCAAACCAGTGCCTCCAAAAAAAAAAAATGCGAACAACCCATATTGCAAAGCGCATAATAGCTTACTATAAAGGGAAACATTCAAACTAAGCTTAAAGCGAAATCCTACAAACAAGGAAACCAAACAAGTGTGCCACCTACTCCTGTCTAAGCCAAAGAGGAGGATCTGAGGGAGGTAGTTGTACTCCTAACAGGGCGGGCCCCAGAGGGGGGATCTCTGAATGCAGGCATATCCGGGGGGAATCCGGTTGAGGTGGCTGAGATGTACGCGGAAAGGCCATGAAGCAGTGCCGGAGAAGACCAGATGGGCTCCCCCTTGTTCAGGCACTCAACCCCCAGGAGGTGGGCGTTTCTGGCTCTGGCTCAGAAGGGGCAGCTGAGAATGGCGTGGTGGAAGGACTCGGTTTCCTCCTCGCAGTAAGGGCAGGTGTCTGGGGTGTCTGGGTCACTCCTGGAGCGGTGGCCAGCCAGGTAGCTTTTTTCTGACCTCATCTGGTGGATTCTCCCTGCCACGAATTTCCCCAGCCCCATGAAGGGGTGGGTCGACAGTGTGGGTGAGTAAACGTAACGGGGTGGTGGTGGGTACTGTTTGGACCAGACATTTAGGAGGAACTGCCGGCAACCTCTCTTAAGGGCCGGAAAGGGGGAGTCTTCAGGTGCCAGTGGGGGCAAGGGTGAAGGGAGGAGGGCAGGTGACGCTAGTGGCACTCGGGAGAGATGTCCAACAAGTTTGACCATTCTGTGGGCTATTGCATCAAGCGGGAGATGCCTCCTTACAGGAGGAGATGGTTCGGGAGTTTTCCAGCTCAGAGGTCTGTAACCCGGGGTAAGCCCTACCGTTAAGGCCCGGTGGTCCTCCAGGGAGCGGTAAGAGGATGTCGTAGAGAAGGAAGAGTGCAGCCGTGCGGTAGCTGGGTTTCTTTCAGGGGGGAGGCATACCATCCTCAGCGCCGCCAGTCGTTGGCGGTGTTCGATGAGACATTGGACCGGGGAAAGGGCCAATTCGCATGGGAGGATCCCGGTGGGGGTCTCGGAGAAACAGTTGGTGACCCATCGCTGAACTTGTCTCCAAAAGACAGCAAGACGGTCTGTCATGGTAGATGAGGGTGAGAACAGGTCTGCATCAAAGAGGAGTATGGGTGCGAGGAGGGATGACGCTAGCCTGTGGCAGAGGAAGGGGGTGAGCCCCTTACCAGGACCCGACAGCCTCTTGAGCATGGAGAATACACCCTGTGCAAGTGCGAGGCACTTCAAAAAGTGGGTGTTGGTAGCCCATCGGAGAGAGCAAGAGGCCGGTTCAAACCAATGGCTGAGCCATCTGACCACCCCAGAGGGGCGGAAAAGGAGTCCATCAATAACAATGGGGAGAGCGGATGTGAGGTCCCTTTGCCTGGGCGTCCTCCAGTGCATAAGTTCGGTCTTGGGTAGAGAGAAGGAAACACCAAGCCTCCTCCCACTCTGAGTCAACATCTTGACCAGGTGCTGGAGGTGTTGGACATTTCTCCGGTAAGAGTTGGAGGCAACAGTAACCGCGAAATCGTCCACATAGGACAAGATAAGACCACGCGGTACTGGAAAGTGGAGGGACGAGACGTAGATAACAAATAAGAGAGGAGAGATTGGTGAGCCCTGCGGGGTGCCCACCTGAACTGATTTGAAAACTCTGGGCGAGCCCTGGAAAACGAGACGGCATTGCCTGCCTGTCAGGAAGGACCTAATCCAAGAGCACAGATACGGTGGTACTTCTTTCGAGTGCAGCATATAGAAGAGGTCATTAGGGGAGACATTATGAATACCAGAGGTCCCTGGACCCTGCTATTTATACAGACATCTCACCCAACTCTAATCCTCTATGACTTATACCTTCATGTCACTATATCCTACGACTCATAATCATGAGTCATGTGAGATCCTCAGCTGACTCGTATGAGTCAACTATTCAACATACCTAAACCATTTATAAACCTCATAATAAGTCATGTGCGCTAAAAGTGTCACATGTATAAAACTCATGATTCATAAACATGAGTCATACGTGAATGTCATAACATGATATAACTCACATCTGTGAGTCATTACATAACAATAAAGACTTATGACTCTTAAGCACAAGTCATGTTACAACTTTTGTTCCTCCTTGCCAATCTGCCTTGTCACAATCCGGTTTGTGACATCATTTTATGTTTACAGTATTGATCTCAATACCACTGGCAGGCTTTTTTTATATTTGCTTTAGTCTTGGTTTCAATACTGAAAGATTGTTTTACCTATTGATTTCACTCATACTAGACATAAATAAATCTGTCTATTTAAGACCACCTGTTTCCACAATGAAAACAGTAGATTTTGGCAGATAGCATTTCAATATTCTTGATTGAACAGTTACTTCTTTAGTTTCTCAAGTACACCTCTCTAAAGCTACCGTTTGTTCAACAGTCCTCACTTGTCTCTGCACTAGAAATACCTATTTGTTCAACTATTGTATAACCACTGCCCGCAAGATCTTGGCACCCCACTCGAAGTTGAGATGACAATGTTACAGACCTTGATGATTCAGTAGACTACAATCCACCATGTCATTATCACGTCTTCTAAAAAAGTACCTAGATCCGGAGAGGAGGTTTTATATTATTTGCTTACAGTTACAACAAAAATCTTGGACCCAGATTGCTACTGAGATGGGCGAAAACAAAAGTACCATTCGAAATGTGGTGAGCCGCTTTCTGCAGCATGGAACCCATTACGATCTACTAAAGCCGGGCCATAGGCAAAAATTGGACAAGCATGGACTATGGCGATTGGGATGAGCTATACTCAAGGATCCTGCAGTCTCGATTCAAGATCTTGCATAGGAGGCAACCCTCGACGCAGGGAAAGGAGTGGTGGAAAGAGCTCTTAAGGACTTAAAGTTTGCTGTTTTTCATGTGAAGCGGAAGTTTTGGTTAAGTAAGGAGATGATGGAGAGGAGGAAAAGGTGGTGCCTGAAAAGAAAAGAGTAGGGACTGGAAGAATAGAGAAAGATTATTTGGTGTGATGAGGTACAGGTAGAGGTAGGACTGAGGTAGGGGCTACTAAGAGTATGTCAGCAACAGGGAACGGCCCTCTGGCCACAATATCTCGTACCAACCTTTCACTCCAGACATTTTGGAGTGAGCTTCTGGACTGCCTACATACATGGAAGTCGCACAGAACTGATATTCCTTCACCATCGAACTCCAGATGAGTACGAAAGAACAAATGACCGCGGTGGTCTAAATGCATGGCAATATCGTAATTAGGTTCTATGCCCGCATCTCATTCCCTTTTGGGAGTGTTTACAAAGTGGACTACAGGGTTTGCATTTCATGTCGGATAGTTCTGGGCCACACAGAGCTCAGAACATACAGTACTTTCTTGCAGAAAGTAATATCCGGATTCTTTCTTGGCCAGCTGCATCTCCCGACCTCAACCGTATCAAGAATACATGGCATGCTCTGAAACAAAAACTACAAAAGCGCTTCCATCAACGAGCTGCTTATCCTCAGACTGAAGCAGAACTCATGCACGCGGCCTAAGAGGAGTAGAACCAAATTTCTCAGAAGGTTCTTGATTGCTGGGTGGACTCAATACTTGATCGCATTACGGAGATTTTAAAGGCCAAAGAGGGGCATCCAAAGTAGTGATAGAATTACTGCTTTTCTAGTTTCTATTGATGTATTTCTTAAAGTTTCATCTTCTTTACAGCATTCTATTTTGATTGTTTTTCATACTTGTACCCTCATTCTCAGTGGAGGAAGTGCCAAGACCTTCTGGGCAGTGGTTGTACTCAGAAAATGATTAGCACCTAGCCAATACATTAAACCGTATGAGCACTCAGCGAGACAGCACCATCAGCGAGATGCAGCATGTCTCGGCATATATAGGTATCTTGGTATTCATCAAATAAAATATTATCACCCAACTCAGTGCCAGACAAACCCCATACAACGCCAATCACCATACAAAGCTAATCAGAATTATCAAGCTCCTTTACCTCCAGTTCAAATACTTCTCTCATGTCTTCAACTGATAGTGTGATTCCTGCCCAAGTATACGAACAAATGGCCATTGAGATGGCTACAAATGGAACAGCCCCTAGTCTTACAATTACTGCAGCTATAGTAGGTGCAATATGTAGTACAGTTTTGCATCATCAGCAGGACAGAAGAAATCGTGAAGAAGAAGGCCAACGAAGACAAAAGCTGTTGCTGGAAGAGGAAAGGATAGTGATAGAGCAGTGTTATTTTCGCTGTCGCCTTGGTTTCCCTCCGACAATATGGCAATTACGAGAAATTCCCTCAGTCACGGTACGAAAAAGGAACCCTGACAAGAAACTAGGAAAAGGATAGGAACAGGCATTTAGGAGACGACATCCAGAGGAATAAAGACACATTTTAGTAAACAGCTGAATTTCATTCGCAATATACGTGGAAATAACTTAGAATTAATGAACTACTTCTTTAACGTGGTATGATTTTTTTTTTTATTCTCAAGGTATATTATGTTTTTTTTAGTTTAATAAGTATTAATATATATATCTACTTAGTTAGAGTCTGTCATACATGAATACAAAATTCAACCACAAAATAGGTATTATAATAATATTGATGAAATTGGCTTCCTCCTAGGACTTGGTCAATCTGAAAGAGTTTTGGAAGTGATACGAAGTCCACGTAAAAATGGTAAATTAAAGTATTGTGTACAAAGTTAGTTTTAATATCTTTAAATATAATATTGAAAGAATTATACTTACAAAGTAATTAGATAGTACTCGAGAATTTGTTACTGTTATTGAAGTTGTTTGTGCTGATGGAACTACCTTAAATCCAACAATCATTCTTAAGGCAGAAGAGTTTATTGCTGAATGGATTAAAAATATTAAAGAAGTTCCAGAAGACATCTTGTTTAGACAGTAACATAATGGGTGGACCAATGAAAAGATGGCTCAGGAGTATCTTAGAAGAAACATTGGGCCTAATAGTACTTCTTCACAGAAGACAGCAGGCAAGTTTCAACTCTTGATTTTTGATGGGCACAGCAGTCATGTCAATATAGGATTCTTAGAATTCTGTATTTCTCAGAAGATTATCCTGTATTGCCTTCCACCACATACCACCCATCGACTACAGCCACTAGATGTTTCTATATTCAGTCCATACAAGAATCAGTATCAAAGGAAACTTGCCCACCGCTTTGAAAGACATGAGTATGGGGTTTCAAAAGAGAGTTTTTATGAAATTCTTAGGATAGCATGCCGCACATCCTTCGCAAAGGCTAATATACGAAGTGGATTTCGAAATACTGGACTGGTTTCCGTGAACAGAGGTATTATTGTCTCTAAAATACAGGCCTCAAAACCTCAATCTCCAGAACACAATTCCATAACCCCAAGTTCTGAAACTCCAAGTTCTTATTCCGCTATCCTCGAACCAATCTCTCCTTGTCCGAGTCCTCAACTATTGAGTACGTTCTCTGCCCAACAGATTGACAAGCTTGAGGTACCATGAAATAAATACGATATTGAGTAGCAAGAACTGATTGTCTTTGCTACATTGATTCGAAATAGTCCGGTGGAATGGGGCTTGAAGAAAATAGTTAGCAACTTAGCTATTAGCACAAACTAGATACTCATGCAAGTAGAGGAGAAAGATCGTCAACTTGAAAACCTAAAGCAGCAGTTAGTTCAAGTTCAGCAGAAAAAGGTAGCAAACAGGACAAGAATACCAACCTCAGAGAAGGCTTGAATTAATCATGAAAAAATTGTGCTGTTTTTTCGAATCGCAGACTACTAAGAAACAAGAAATAATTGAAAGAAGATATCAGAATGCAAAGAAACTAGTTGAGTCAAGAAAACAAAAGTTAGCTAAGTATACCAGTAAAAGAAAGAATGTGGAAGAACTAGAAAGAAAGGGGAAGTTACTGTTAGGAATACCAGGATCTAATACCCAGAAGTCACCCTAAGTAGGGTAACCTTATCCAGAATTAGAATCTCTAGTCTCCAACACCCCCCTCTAGCACCCTTACCGGGCCTGCACATCATCATACATATCAATCTCTGTTGCGTCCTGTGCCTATAATACTACATAATTGAAGGTGTCAGAATAATGCCATATACTTTGCTGCCGTCCATCCAACCGAGTCCTGTTCGCAGGACATATAAGAGGGAACCTTCTGCTAGGTCTGAGAAGTGAAACACAGTAGATCCGCCAACTACTCAGAATATTACTAGGCTTCAAAGATGTGATACCTTTGGCATAGGCCATAAGTAATGGGATGTTTCCGCATAAAGAAATAGTATTAAATAGTAAAGGATCTCAATAAGAGACCAATATATTCACACCTACCCTACAATATCTAGAAGAGTCTAGAACTCCGAGAAACACTACTATAGAAGTTATTAGACTTCATGAAGTATTGTAACCAGGTTTCGGAACACATTGTAGTTACAAAGACAACTTTCTATACTACAATGGTGATTGAAATCCCGTTACCTAAAAGCAACCAATGGTTACTGACCGAGGGAATAATTGTCAACCCGATAGAATAGCTTTCTGCAAATTAGTAGGAAGTCTTCTGGAAGACATTTATCGGTTAGGTAGGGAGTTATGGAGGTTTAAAGTCAGATGACCAAGAAAGGTTGCGATTACGACTACCTTCACAGATACAACCCACAGGTGAAACTGATCATTTCATCAATAATGAAGACCATTAGAGCCAACTCTGTTCAACTTGAGAACTAGGCCACAAGTCTAAAGACTCTAAAGATCAGATAACTACTATTGGGAACAGTATGGTTCCGAGTTAGTTATATCATAATTAGCAAAGAGGGTGTGGTGAATTTCAGGGTCTCCAGATGTTCGCACCTTTCAAGAATACCCAAAGTTGCAAGTTATAATCAGAAAGGTACATAGTGGCATGATAAATAGAAGTAGCCCGCGAACACTCAGACGCGGAATATAAATATCGTAGTGCCTCCCAAAGCTTTAGACATCATCAAACAATGGAGAAGAGACCTTAACAATATAATATTGTTTTTATGATTCTATCTTACTTTACCAAATTTACTTCGCTCTCAGTAGTCATAAATGAAAAGAGTGAACTCAAGCCTTCCTAGACAATCTCCATCTACAGAAATGAATTTCGATGGGCCTAGACAATTCTGAAGTCTATCAGGTCGTCTCTGCCTAACAGTTACCCAAGCGACAAAAAACCGGTTCAGCCTTATTGGAAGAGGAGGTACGACTTTCTGAAC
Source organism: Tuber melanosporum (assembly GCF_000151645.1). Lineage (NCBI taxonomy): Eukaryota > Fungi > Ascomycota > Pezizomycetes > Pezizales > Tuberaceae > Tuber > Tuber melanosporum. The sequence continues at coordinate 86,315 of NW_003298919.1, forward strand.
AAGTTTCCGAAGCAGAGTGTAAGGTGAAGAAGTTTGAAAAACACCTTGAAGATTTGATGCAAAACATAGGAGAGGCTGGAAGATTGATAGGCTGTTCGGAGGAAGACTTGGAAAGAGATTGTGAACTTGATGAGTGAGAGCTTGGAGACATTTTTGATGAGGAAGCAGGGGTCCTAGGGACTCCTGCTCCAAGGGAAGAATCCATGGACCAGTCACTCGATTTTTCATTTGGACCTCCAGATAGATGAACTATCTCTGGAGGTAGTTGGCTGTGGGTGTTGTAAATTGTTTGTGTTGATAGATCAGAAGAAAAAAAGTTTGTTTGCTGAGGTAGACGGCGAAGTGGGGGGAGGTCCAGTTTGGTTGCTGCCAAGACATGCCGCGTCTCGCTGAGGGTGCCGTCTCGCTGAGCGCTCACACGGTTTACATAGAATAGCAAAATCATCTGCTTTCCGATCACTTTCTTCCTCACCCTCACATGCGTACATTACCGCACGCTACCTCCCTCCACTTCCCTTCCCGTCCCCGCGGGTCCAACCACGATATTCACACCAATCCCCCCCACAATGCCAATCCCCCCACCCACTCAGCCCACTAACGCATACTCGAGTACCAGGGATTAAAACGTCCAGGCAGGACACGAATCACTCTTTCCTTAGCGCATCACCACAAAAGGAACGCTGTGATTTAACCAGGGGACTTGAGAGTACTGCCGGGATACGATAGACTACCGTGCTCTTCCGTTCTTCCCCACACTTTCGAGTATCATAGTCCGCCAAAAAAAAAACCCCCCCTTGACTCCCATCGGTGATTATCCTACCGGAATCCCCCCTACCACACCCCCTCCGCAACCGCCGTTATCCCCGTCCACATGTCCCTCCCCACAAACACAACAAGCACGGGCCAATACATACCCTCACTACTATACCCGAGTACCTGCCAACCCCCTCTGAATCCAAAAAGGTGCGCAAACAAGTACATCGTTCCCATCACTGGCAGAACAGAATATTCGAGAAGCCACTCCGAAACCTGCCCCACAGTACTCGAGTACCGCGCAATACTACAACGGACATGTTCCCGAAGCGAAAGAGAGCGGTGATCCGGCCGGATCATCTTGCTCTACGAGTGCTCTGCCGTACTGGTCAGTCAGTAGTCGGCGTACGGTGCGGTATTGTATCATACTCGTACTCGAGTATCACAGGCTGAATCTCACTCACACATGCCCGCCCACCGTGCGCAAGGCTAGATCTGTAGACAGGACGGCAAATTTTCATACAGTTCTCGACGATCTCGAGGGGACGATGAATGAGTAATCTTGATATCATATATATCGATCATGTCATGATCTGCGTGCACTGCACGGGTAGCGAATACAAAACGAGAGACTATTGAAGTGAAGTGCTTAGTGGCAGTAACCCAATGTGCGGCGGCTCTGGTCTACCGATCGTGACATTCAAAGCGCAGCGGCAGCGAAAAAAATACACAAACTTGTACAGTATTGTACAGTACTAGTACTTGTAAAAAAGAACCCCCCCCCCACGGGCGGGGAAAGGGGGTGGGAGTGGCCTCTATGCCACAGGCACAAGTATCGCTAAGTTAACTCATCTCGCTCGCTCTTTGTTTTGTCCCCTCCATTTTTTCCCACAACCTACAGTTGTTCCCCTTCACGTGGAAAACAAAAAGGGAAATACCAAGTTGTGCACATTTAAAATAATTGATTTACATTTCGGCATTTGCTCAATTCTCGCAACCTCTCTATCAACCCTTGTACTGTACCAGACCAACTCCCGGGAATCGATATCAAAGTGAGAGCCTCCCCAAAGAGCTGTCACGACAAATCACTCGCATATTGTGCCTCAGCGCCTACCCTTCTGTGTGACAATAAAGCAACAATCACTACGAGAGGAAAAAGAAAAAAAGAAAAAGAAAAAAACAGCGAACCAATCAGAAGGTGAACTAATCCGATAGCGACCAGGTTTTGTTTTCTTTTGTTTTGCATCATCAAACCTGTCGCTCCTCCCTCCCCAACATCTTCACGATTCTCGCGTCGGCTAACCTGCTCTGCAGGATGTTATTTAGCCGGTTGAAAAGTTCGCTTTTCGAGCCGGTCAGGAGTATCTCGCTATTAGCTCTTGAATGTAGCTGGAGGTTCCTCTTTAATTCTGGCAGGTTCATATTCTCCAATTTCTTCGGGTCGTGAGCATACGAATCTGGTATGTCCATGGAATAATGTGATTCGCGGTTATTGAGATAGGTAATGCAGTGGTTCGGAAGCGAGAGCAATCGGCAGTTACCTGGAAGCGCCCCTGTGACCAATCGCCGTAATCCGGGCATCGAAATGTTTGTCCCCCTGAGATAGACTCTGGCAAGTTTGGGCAATGCAGCGAGCGGTACGCGGCAATCGTCATCCATACCCTGGTTGTGAGACAAATTCAATTGAACCAATGTCTTGTGGTGACAGACAATGTGGTGGAGCGAATGTACCCCTAGTCCCGTATTCGAAATATCAAGATCTGCCAGAGATGTGAGCAACATGAGCAAACTCAAGTCGTTATTTGAAAGTTGTGTATTTCTCAGGGAAAGTGTGGTAAGGGCAGAAAATTGATCCTGCTGGTAGAGGCTCCTAAGTATGAGAGTGGGAGGCTTGTTCGGAATAAGAATTTCGGAAGGAGACGATAACGGAGTTGACAGATCAAGCAATCTAAGCCCGGATCCACGGAATGAATCGAGAAGTTCCGGAGACCAGCAGTCTAAAACACAAGATTTCAGCCAAGTTTAATGTCATAGGGGACGATAGTGACAACTTTTCTTAGTAACCAGATCTGCAACTCCTTGTGCGGTATCCCCCTCAACGAGTTCGACGAGCTCACGCAAGTCCTTTTGTGGTAACAACTCTTTCAAAGCCCGATAGACTGGGCCGCCAACGGCGAAGGATTCCTGCAGCAGGGATGTCCCTTTATCAACCGCCGAGCCTAATATGTATTCAGATCAGCCCAAAGAATTGGAAGGGCTCCGAAGACCGATAGGGGAGAAGGCTCACCAGATTGCGGAGCTAGAACAACATTGTCCTCCAAATTACCCTTCCTCACATTTGGCTTCAGTTCTGACTTGCGTGGATAAGATCGGTGGAGATCGATGGAATGAATATCGCTTGAGCTGGGGTTGGGATTTTTTTCCTTTAAGGCCACACGTTTTCTCCCTGGACTCCCTGAAGCCGCAACTGTAGCATCCGTTTGATCACTTTTCCTTGAGCGTACAGCAGTAGCAGATGGGATAACTGCATTGGCCCTTGTCCTTGGACCTGCAGCTACAGCAGCAGCGGAAACACCCTCCAGGTACCCCTCTTCCGCACCGACCCGAGAAGAGATTGGGCCAGTCTTTTCGTGTCTTCTCATCTTCTTCCTCGGGGGGTGCTTGTCATCAGGGTCAGATTTCTCCTCCAACAAAGCAGAGCTCGGAGCATGGGGTATGGTGCCCCCGCATAACTTATCATCCAAGGAGGCTTCGGCGGGGTTGTCGTCCTTGTGTACCTTGAGTGCCACAGACTTCCTGCGAACCATGGTTTGACAAGGTGGGGACACTCGCTGATAGTGATGATGAATATAGTGTTGCCGAAAGTGACTAATATGATGAGAAGTGAGAATTAGCTCCTGGGCGAGTGTCAGGGGCAAAACTGAATTTTTCCGAGCAGAGATGTTTCTTAGTCAGTTGGTTCAAGCCCCATACCGGTATTTCAATAGGAGCAAGGGTAACAATACCGGTAGTACCGGTAAGGGGGTGGTGGCAGTTGGAGTCAACCACATGCCGACCCGGAAGTGCCGGCTCTGACATGTTTATGGTTAAACCCAGCATCCGCACAGCATTTGTAAAGGTGAGAAAAAAAGAAATGAAAGTGCAAGAAAAATCGAAATAATTGTGGAAAAGAGTGGACACGCAAAGGCACTGCACCGACTTACAGCAAGTTACCGATACCGGTAGTGAGCAAAAAACGCCAATCGAGGTCTACCCGTAGCCTCTAGAATCCTAATGAGCAATACACTCCACGACAATTCAATAACGAGTGCCTGCAATGGTTACTAGTTCTCTCCACGTCGGCCGCTGTAAATGTGCAATGGATGATAGGATATTAATAGCATACCGTAGGTATCAGAAGCCTTTCCCTGCCGGGGTTATGCCTACCGGTATCTGATCTAGATTGAGTAACCGTAGTAGAATCGGACCGAAGGACGAGCTGCAGACCTCTCCTTAGGCGTATGTGTACGAGCACAGTACTATGTTGTACTATACAAGTACAAATACACGTGGGAAAAGCAACGATAGAATCCCGGTCGATATCGTACCAGCGGTACCGGCACTTGTTGTGTTAGAACACAAGAAGAAGGGAATTCTGAATAGGGTAGAGATCGCAGGGTGGGGTGTGAATAGAGCGGGAGAGTGAATTGAAAGGGGGCTCTTTCGGAGATAGGAACCGGTAGCCGCTGTCATCGGCGTTACCTGGCTATGTTTTCGGGTTCCCGCCACCTGAAGGACAGCTCGCAGCTCGGAACCAAACCTGCGTAGTAGGTGTGCCAAGCCACTATAAACTAAGCGAAGTGATGGGGGCTGAGAGAGGAGGGAAATCTCTCTCTTTTTTTTTTTTTTTTTTTGACAGGGGAGGACATCATTATCACCATCATCACCACACATGCGAATAGAAGGCCTGTACCGGTACAGTACCTGAATGTGTTCGTACCGGTGCACACTGTTTAAGCACCGAAGGCCTAAGGCATAAGACAGACGGATAATAGGGGAGGATCAATCGGAGGAATGGTTTGACTATCAATGAAGGCGAAGGAGTATTTACGGCCCCTGCGAGGAGGGGGCATTGATTTCAATTAACCCACCACCGGTGGTCTACAGCATCATGCGCTGAAACATCAATGCTTCTCCATTTAATAGAAACACGCAAAGTCCATGTCCAGTATCAGCACGAGTACAGTACCGATATGTCCACGGCCATCACAGACACTGTACAATACTCGTAGGGCACTCGAATTGATCTACTCGAGTAATGGTGGGGTCATGCAGCCGCTTGTTTAGCCACACACCGGGGAACCGCATCAAAGGGTCCAGCAGCCGCTTGTTTTTTCGCTCTGTAACCCACTCGAACCTGATGCGGCCACTAAATCGTTTTCACCACACAGACAGCCCAGACAGACAGCCTTAGAGTTGATTGTTTTCTGGGGAAAGATACCGGCGCTCTATGGTTGAGTAGTCTACTCGATTGAGAGGGTTGATGTGTGAGATGGAATGAACCCCTCCCCCCCCGGCGGGCAAATTCACAAAGTAGTTATCCCGAGCACAGCACAAGGCTCGCAATACAGAACAGTAATACGGCATGAAGCATAAGAATTGAACTTACTCCTTACAACTCTCTTTACCAATCCATAGAATGTTGGGGAAGGTGAAAGGGAATGGAAATGGGATATGGGATATGGGAAATAGGAATGGAAAAAGTAAGTAAAGGTAAGAAGTAAGAAAAGGATCAGTGCAGATACAGCATTCAACAGAGAGACTGTGCGAGAATAATAATAATAGAAATCTGTACGAGTAGATCAACGATTGATGAAGGACAAGACATATGATACTTTCAAAGCTATAATACTGCAATATAGAAGAATAAGGAATGTTCATCAACCTTTTACGCCTTCTTCTAATTATGCTTCCCCTTCCTCTGAACTCCTACCTTACAGTATACCCGCATGCCCTAATCCTTTCTTCAACGCCCCATTTACCCCACCCCTCCGCGGATTATCCCATGCGATCCTCTCTCTCTTGCTTACATCAACACCATCATCATAACCATCATCATAACAGTCATCATAACCACTATAACCTTCATAACTATCCTCCCAGTTTTCTTCCCGTGTTTGCCTCCACTTTCCAATTCTCCTCCCTTCCTCAAACACCCCATCACAACCATCCCATCTCGCTACCGCAGCAACAACCCGCTACTTCCTACCCCCCGCCCTCTCCCAATACCGGTAGCCCTCGATTACAACACCCAGCCCACCGGGTGCGTAGCAGTTGAAATTAAGCTCCCCTCTTCCAACATCCCACCACAACCACAACCCGTTTTTTTCCCTTCCCTTCCCACTTACAACACCACCACTACCCACAAACCATAACCGCAACATAACCCACAACAGTCGCAAGCTCTTCGGCCATGACAAAGGATAGCATCCTTCTATCGCTCCCCGAAGAGGTCATCGAAAATACCCTCAAATTTATCCCAGATGACGACAGTGCTCTACTTGATATCAGTTTGGTCTGCAAGAAACTCTATCGCCTCTCGAACTCTCCATTAGAATGGCGGACAAGGTGTCGACGGTTTCGCTACTGGGAGCCTCGGCACGAGTACCAGAAAAAGGTCAAACACCCTCTGCCAGCTGAGGTGGATTGGAGGTCTTTGTTCGTTGAGAGGATCTATTCGTACAAACGCACTACAATGTTGTTGAATGAGATCATTTCCTCGCCTGTAGATCGAATAAACAAATTCAATAAAATCGCGGACATTGGCTGCGATGCGAAGGATTGCTTGGCAGAACACGCAAATGCTTCTGACGACGTTGAGGACGTTCTAGCTCGGAGGTGACTTCAATTTTGGTGTTTTTTTCATGTGCTCGGTTTTTCGTCGAGATACTGGGGAATAGATTGATATACTAACCCATATTTCCAGATGGTATGCAGCTGCCGCCATCCATTATATCCATAGGAGACAGGCCATAATGGGATGGAAGAAATTGGCTTCCGGGGAGGACATCTCTCTTGAATATGCCCTAGGCTGCTTTGAGCTTTTTATCCTGAAGACACCGGAAGGCGATATCGACGACATCTCAGGGATACTCGACGAGTTAGCCGCCCGGTTCAGGTCCGAGACCGCCAATTTTGCGGACATGTCGACGAAAGCGAAGGCACTTGCTCTGTGTACATACATGAATCGGGAAGGATTTCGGGGAGCTTCGTACGAGAGTTACCGCGCCCTCAAGAACGCCTTCATTGGCGTTTCCCTGCGTACAGACCGTACGAACCTGCCACTAACCGCAACAGCAATATACTGTAGTCTCGCCACTCGGGTAGGCCTAGCCGCGTATCCATGCAGTTTTCCGTATCATGTCTTGGCGATAGTACGCAACGAGGATGGAAACTACATTTATCTGGACCCCTTCCGCGGAGAAGGCAGTGACCTCCCTGTTCAGGGCCTAGAACATCAGCTGAGCGAGTTGGGAGTTGGAGCCACAAAGGATGAATTCCTATGTCCATCGCCAACCACCGACATTGTCCTACGTACCTCACGCAATATACTAGAGTCTCTCCGACGTGCTCCGGGGCCACCCGATATCCAGCAGGAAGCTGTCGAAATTGACCGTCATTCAGCTCTATATGCGGCCCTAACAGCGTCAGCGCTATTGGGGCCGCGGATCACGCTGAATGTGGTACAGCATATGGCAAGACGCATCCAGGACGAGTATTCCATGGACGTCCAGTTTTTCGAGGAGGACATAGTCCCCAAGCTGGAGGACCGGAATGCGCGGGAACTCCTGTTAGAGAAGTGCGGAGAGCTGCGGGCAGAGGATTCTGCTCAAAGACCCGTTTCCCGGAGAGAGAACTCGGATGGGAATGACGTTAGGGTATGTGCTCAATCACTGCTGTTCCGATTGGTCCGAGTGCAGACCCATCGGGAATAAAGATGCCAGGATTCGGGATGGGGAAATTTTGGGGTAGGGAACACCCCAAAATATACATTATAATACCCGCTTGAAAATCATTCCGAATCTGGCATCATTCCCACATGGATCTACGTGGGGAATCTGCAATTTTCTGACTATCTTGTTCGACTAGTACCGTGTCGGAACTGTCTTCGTTCATAAACGATATCCATTTCAAGGGGTAGTGTTTGGCTGGTCACGAACGTGCGCTCCAAGAGAGGGAGAGGAGTGGATGCAGACTATGGGTGTTGACACTTTGAGCAGAGGACGGCACCAACCATTCTACCTTGCGTTGTATGTTCACCTCCCCCCCCACACACACACCCGAGATAGATATCTTTATAAGGAGAAAAAAATAACAAAAATACAGAGTGATGGACGGCAGCGTACGCTACGTAGCAGAAGAGAACATCGTCGTTTCCCAAACGGACCCGGTCGAGTCTCTGAAAAAGCTGGCGGGCAAGTACTTTAAGAGATATTCCAGGGCGGAGAGAATGTTTATTTCCAACATCCGCGACGAGTATCCCGACGATTAAAAAAGTTGAAGCCCCTATTTTCCCATCGCCTCTTTCTACTTTTCTTTTCCTTGTCAAGATGCATATTTCGAGGGAGGGGGCACGTCTAAACATCTATTGCTCCCCTCCTTCCCACTTTTCTCGTCTCAAATGCCGCATTTTCACGGTTGCATATTATCATTTGTTTGGCGCATCGATGGAGTTTTCCCCTTCTCCCTGTTCTTCTCTCAATATTATCACCTACATTAATCAAGACCCCGGCCACCATGATGTCACGTTAACCATTATTCTAAATTCCTCTATGTACAGGATCCTCTGCGACTTGGTGACTAGGTCCGAGTGATACCTCATGGACCTCTACCTACCATCCATCCAATATCTTACTAAAACCCCAACCGCCCCAAGCCACTCCCCCAGATGTGATACATAACTTATCATACCGGTGTTACTGCTCGTACACTTGACCTCTTCCAGCCCCGCCAATCCATATTGCACGAAACCACACCACAAAAGCTAACCCAGCCCCACCTCACCAGCACCCGTGTCCTCCAACCTCCCATACCATACCATCCCATCCACCGCCGTCAAAGAAAGGGTCAAGTCGAGTTGGAGTGCCCTCAATATTCGCGTAAAGTACAGTACACTACCAAGACCGCATCCCGCACATGTGGAGGTTCAACTTTATTTTAGTTATGATACAGTATTACGATATTGACTTCTCCGTTCGTTCCTTTTCCTGGGGGGGAGGTTCAGGGTTATCTGTGGTGGTGTCGTAGCGCTGCATTCCCTGGTGATGGCTTTGCTGGGAGGTAGGGGTGGGTATGTCAAATACTTCGCGATAACAATTGAGCTTAAAAAGGCAATGTAGGGAAAGAAATGTAAGCAAAAGGCTCCATAATAACCACAACAACAATTTAGCTCAAGAAGTCGAGCAATACAAGTAAAACTAGTTTACACGTAGTGAATAAAAAGGCTTAGCAGCGAGCAAGAAGTGAAGGGATGGTGAAAGAAAAGAAAAAAGGATAAAGTACGTGTACAGCACGAGTAGTATACATGATGGGATATACAAGTACAAGGACAAGGTCAAAGACAAATAAACTGGTTAGGATAATATAACATTAGTATTGCCGGTAAAACCACCCGGCAAAAGTCTCCGTGAAACGGAATTCTTGTTCCTCGTGGAACGGGTCCCCAACTCGCACAGACTCCAATTGCGCAAAGCCCCCCTTTACGCCACCGTAATCTCCGTCAGAGAGGGCTCCGTTTCACACAAAGACTTTAGCCAACTGACTACGCATCTCATCTGGTCTCATCCCGTTTCATCCCGTCCAGTGACAACTCCATTCCGCGCCCACAATGACCTGACCCCCCCAGAATCCCCTTTCCAGCGCAACGCCTATCCGTAATGATACGATATGATAGCAATGAGTCAGGGAATGCAATTATTATTTTGATTTTTGATCTTCTTTTTCCGAAAAATACCAGTAGTGTGATGTGAGTGTGAGCGAATGCTAACAGGAATCATCGAACGAGCACACCAGCATTTGCCAGGAGCGTCGAGATATCTTTATCTTCAAAACCATTGAGTTTTCCGCTCTCCAGCTATTCATCTATCGTTAGTATCACTCGCTATCTTTGAGAAAAGCGAAGAATAAATACCTGTAATAAAACAGGCGACGGCTGCGCAGATATTACCGCCGTGAGGTATCCGCTCACCAAGGTTTCTTCGAAAACCGCCCACGTGTGCTTTTCTGCCAATCGGTCGAGGTGCGTTTCCAGAGGCGTGCTGTCCGGTGGTAAGACCTTCCCGCTCGCCCGTCAATCATTGCCGACAAGGGTACGAGTAATTTGCCAGGATCAAGGGGAAGAAAAAGCATACCTCTAATAGCGCCTCAGTCTTCATCTTCTCGAATAATATACCAACGCTCCCGCCATCGCCGCCAAACATTTCGTTGACCACGGTTTCATCATCATCTAGTCCGTCTCCACCAACTGTAGGCCCCCAAGAAAAGCATTCGTTCAGCGCGTCTATCCCCTTCGCACCCTCGCATCGGTACGCCTCGAGGACACCCTGAACCATATAGTTTGTCGCAGTCTCCATCCACAGAGTGCTGACCTCGTCATTGAAAGCGCATGTCCAACTACTCAGGATCATGAACTCATTCAAACCTTCGCGGAGAGAAATATTTCCCCAGTATATCCGCTGCGCAGCTGGCAGGCCAGAGAACCCCATCTGGCGGTGCATCTCCTCCGTATTGCGACGGAGGTTTGACGGTGCAAAAGGGGTTTGCGAGAATTCGAACGCGATCGGGACATTGGATGATGGTGATGACGATGAGGTCAAGTCCTCAATGACGTTGCTAGCGCGTTTGCGTGAGAGCCAGGCGCGTGTTCGTGCACCGGATTGCGACACTCGAGTGAATGTCGGACTCGTTGCGTCGAGTCTGCGCAACAAGACTGTTGCGAAACGACAGATGCGCTGACGAAGGGCGATACTATCCGGGAGAATAGCATTGGGGTGGAGACGCTTGAAGGTTTGGGTGAAGGCTGATCATTTGCGCGAGCATATTAGCACGGAAGAAGCAGAAAAACTAAGAGGGACGGGGGAGGGTGATTACAATTGACCAGACGCATCCCCATATCAGCAGATTTCGCTGCGTCCGTCCACTCCTGCTTCGCGACATGATCATCTAATCGCAGTTGTCGCTCTTTCAGAAGGCTAGATGTACAGAACCATAGCAGGTAGTCCAGGATCAATTCGTCAACATGCAATCTTGTAGTCACTTCGTGGGAATCCATATTTGCGGCGGGCATCGCGCCGACTGGTCGTAGTGGTTGAGGTAGATCTGCGCCGATAGATTGGATATGGGAGGGGTATTATTGGAGAAGAGAGGAAGGAAAGAGCGAGGGTGGAGGGGATAAGGAAGATGAAAATATGGATAGGGGAAGTGATCACGATGGGGAGAAAAGAGATAGGGGGGAGGGGGGGGGAGGGGGGCGGTGGGGGGGTAAAAAAAGAGTGAGAGTTGGTGAAAGAGGGAGCGGAAGGGACTAAAGAACTTTACTCTGTTTGTTCTGTGCATGGTATGATATAATAGGTATATCTCCTTGATGTAGTTCTAACCTCCATGTGGAGATAAACCCCGTATGATATAAATATCGCATCTGGATGTTTGTTCCCTTCTTTTTTTTTCTTTTTTTTTTCTTTTCCTTCTACTTTCTAATTCGTTCTCCTTACCTCGCTCCTCTGATACCGGCAGCTCACCGACGCCTTAGGTTTGCTTCCCTTTCCCTATTTTGCAAATTCCTTCTTGTTTTCCCCCCTTTCCTTTTCTCTACTCGTGAAGGGAGTTCAAGGGGTAGCCCGACTAGTGTGTGGGGAGGAGGACCATCTCGCATCTCGCCCATCGCGAGAAAGCAAGACATGCAGACATGGAGGGAGCCTTTGGGGGAAAAAAAAATAAAGCGAAGGGAGCGGTCCGGAAGGAGAAAGTGAAGAGTTTCAGGAACGTCCGTGCGCTGAAAAGGATATTTTAATTTCCTTCCCGTGCCAAGGGGTACCAGCACCGCACTGTATACTTGAGTACAGCACAGCAAAAGCAAAGCACAGCCCTGGGGTTGAAGAAATAAAGCGCTTTTCGAGTGAGATATCATGAGTACAGCAGTTTTCTTGCTTTTCTCTCCTTGAAATATTGGCGTACATGATACTAGTACAGTATTGAAGAACCAGTAGTAGTATGATATCTCGTCACGTAGTCTGGGGTAAGAGCTCAAAGGGATATTTCTACTGGGATAGTACGAGTACAGTGTCATGTTGGTGCAAAAACATGATGAAAAGGGATCTCAGTTCGTGTTTGTGTGATACGGTGCCGGTACAGTACCGGTACAGTACAAGCTCTGTGCCCATGGTGTAATTTACAGCAATTTTGACTGACCCGGATCTTCTCTACCCGTGCACTATTTCGGCGCTGTATCATACTCGCTGCACAGTACGGTAGGTACTGTACTCGTACAGTACTCGTACATTCAGGTGCAGTGTGCGCAGCACTGGCACACTTGTCCTGGGCTATTTTCAAGCCTTCAATTCCTTAGAACCCGTGCCCTTTGTCCACGGCAGATCACAAATCACTCGCCTCAGAGCTATCATACTCCTTCTCATCCATTCCCACCACTTATAACATTACCCCCTTAAGTCATGAAGCCCTCGTATTCCGCTTCCTACCGAGTGGCCTGATACCGAAGCCCGTCCCGCTCGTTTCTCTGCCCTGAGAACCTCGATCGGGGAATAACGAGTTACAGCAACGTCCCGTGGATGGTACAGTACAGTACCGTACTGGGCCAGCCATGCTTCAGCGTTGGGGAACAAGACCGGTTCGACAATGATCTCCAAGTCCGCATGACGCACACGATTTTTATGAATATTCATTGGTCGCCTTCAACGGCATTTGTCTTGCCTGCACTGGTATATCTTGTGCAAGGGGGAAAAATGCAGCTCAGATTTGCATGCGCGTGTGCTCGCGGAGCCAAGAGTTGGGAGGAAAGGTTCAAGATTCGAGTACCATCGATTGCAATCTTTCACCTCGTCCGCACCGGGGTATAAGCACTATATTCAATGGGGAAAAATTGTGAAAAATTGCAGGATTATTTTTTTCCTGCAGTTTTTAAGCAACATTTTCTGGAAGAGTTTTCTCACTTGAAAAGTTTACTCTTTTCTCTTAACTCCCGCCGAGGGTAACAAATGTTAGTGGCTTGAGACTTTCCATCAGGCACATCAACTCTAAGAAGGATCCACAATATCTATCTCAATAATTGGACTAAGAAACGGAAAAGGATTTTTACTAGAAGCTCTGGAAATGTTTAGTTCAATTTTTAACCTATTTTCCGTGGCTATCTTCACCAATATTCACTTGTTCTGGGAGTGCAAAGTCAATGTCTTACGGTGGTGTGGGCAAGGTCAAGGATTGCAGCCGATGGTATGCGATGACATGTTAAACACATTCCCCCGCAATCGATGGTATTTTGGACCCTTTCTCAAGAGTTAGACCCCGTCTGTCGTGCGCTCGCTCAGTATTCGAATCATTTGCACGCCGCGCAATGTGCACAACAACTTCGGGATGTTTTGTTGGTACGGTATGCAATTATTCCCTGCCCGAGTGCTCTGAGCTCAATCAATGTCTACAGTTGGTGCAGCGCACGAATATCTCCGATTGAATAGGGCCCGTATTCCGGTACCGCCGGGGTTTATCATATTGAGCAATCCCGTGGCTGACAGATCTCGGAAAATGTTTTGGGAGCCTGCTCGAGAATTTGAGACCTTGTTGGGTCTTATGTACGTGTACAGTACAGTACATCTCCACGCTTTCCCAGAGAATCGAGAGACCGATCTTAGACACTGCACAAACATCTTTTTTCTCCTTCCCGCGTAGAGAGCGGGAGATACTAAGCACTCTAATACTTGAGGGCTCATCCTCCGGCCTGGTAGTGGGAGTACCGTAGCATCTCATGTATGATTCCTTGATCGTACCGTCTGCGTTTTGGGGAGAGTGAGCAATCCACACGATGCTGGATGTCCTGCCTGGGCCGATTATCGCTCCGGCAGCGCCCGCTCAGAACTCCATGTCGGGTATACATCTCTCTGTACCTCGCTCATTTCATGCCGCTGTTCTTCATGCTAAGAACTGCTCGAGGCTTCGGGAACGCTGAGGCATGGTGATTTATTGGGGAGCGGAATGGCGTATATTCGGTGAAAGAGACACGCTAGAAACATGCAGACTCAAGACAGAACGGGCGGACGGGTGGGAATCCCTAGAATATCCCCCTTTCCGTCAGGATACCGGTAGACTAACGGCACTCGTGGCATTTCATTCTGAAGATAGATAGCACTTAAATTATACGGTTCCGGAATGCTCCTAATAATATACCAGATTGCCCATTCGGATATATAATCCAGATATGATCTCACCGACGCTGAGTGAAACAGTTTCTAAAATCCCGCTCGGCAGCCTGGAGAAACAAAGGGTAAAAACCAATGTGTGGGATATGGTGCACTGGATCATGAAAGTTGTCTGTCTATCAATTGTACGGGCTTGTATCGTATGCGACTATATTTGTGATTAGGTAGATGGTGCGCTGGGTATGATAGGGAGATTTGAGTTCGTAGGCATCATAGACTAACTTACTGTGCAGTACTAGTACAGTACATACAAAGGCAGAGTGCAGCTTTGAGCTGTTTTTTCTCACGCCTCGGAAATGTCCGTCTTGGCACACCATTCCTGCGGCTCCAAAAAGGTCTTTTGTTGTCTAACCTTCGAGCAAACGCCTCCGCAACTACCATCATGGGCTCAACAAAGACAAAACGCAAGGATGCCGGAGATAAGAGTGCGAAGCGCAAGAGGAGAAAGAAGGCCCGCACTGAAGGTATGCTTTTCCTAGCGATGGGGAGAGGGGACGGCAGTTAATCGTGGCAGTAGTTTCCTCTAGTTCCGAGAGCAGCAGTAGCGACAGCGAGAGTGAAAATGAGGCTGTTAGGGAACCAGTGGAGGGGACTCGAGTTGAGGAAGAAGAGAAGGCAGAAGCTGTTTGTATTTCCAGCCCCTTATAAAATTGGTAATAAAAGACAATACTGTAGCTAACAATAAGATCAGCCCGTGACAGTCGAAGGTTCCGACTCTGACGCAGAAGTTGACGCTGCCGCGAAATTTTCTAAAGTACCATACCCAGCCAAGTTACCCCACCACCTAGTCACCCAATCCCACCCATTAAAACCGATGAAGGAGGAACACCTAGCTAATGAAAAAATGAATCAAAAAAAAAAAACGCAGAATGGCAGAATCCCACCCCAATTGCAAGACCTCCATGACTCCCGTGCCGACGAAAAATTCCAAGAGTACTACATGACCTACATCACCCGTGAACACGCCGACGATCTCGAGACTCTTCGCTCAGCGCCAGACTTCACCGATCGCTCCTTGCCACTGCTCATCCGTGCGCTCCGTTCAGGTGTGGACATCTTCAACAAAGAGGAGAAAGCAACGATCGTCGGTCTCGCTCAAGAGGGCGAGACCCACTAACCTGTCGAATCCGTATCGATGAGCCGGTTGTCGACAACGTAGTCCCTTGCACGGAAGGTGGGCGTTTTTTCTAGGGATGGCCAGAGAGGGGGAGGTTTCTGGTCGTTAAGAGAGCGCTCTTCACGGCGGATTAGTGACTCTGTGCTATCGAGTTTTGCGCTGGTGATTTTTATGGTTGTTGAAATGCGGGATATTAAGACCTTTTTACACACATAAAGAAATTACCATTTCATATCGTTAGCCTGCGGTCTGAGATTTGTGGAAGTGATGGGAGAGAGAAAACCTCGAGTAGATCAATCTGCCGATACACATTCTTCAATTCCATCGCGATGGGAACCAACCGCTCCGCCGTCGGCTCTATGATATTCGATATCTGTGATTGCGTCTACCATACCCCTCCCCATACCCTCCAAATCAACATCACATCCTACTCCTCCGCAGCCAAACCGTGGAGCAAGAGAAAAATAAAGTAAAAGAACAAAAACGAAAAAATAGAAATAGAAACCCACATCCTGTAACCCATCCTTCACCCCACACAAGTTCTCCTCACACTCACTCGTCAACCTACCAATATTCGTCGCCTAAGATAACAAACCAATTAGCCCAAACCCGCCACCACCCACCATGCAAAGTATGGAGGGGGGGGGGATAAAACAAACCAACGGCGCAAACAGTCCCGACCGAATATACCCCGCTATCTCGACCGCTACTTCGGGCGGTAATTCGTACTGCGGGTTCATATCTGGCATTCCCTCCTTTTTCCTATAGCGAGTGAGCGGGGGAGGCGCGGGGGGGGGACTACGAGTGGGTTAATTTTTTTTTTCCCAGTATGATACCGGTAAATTGGGATTTGGTATTTGTGGTGCGATGAGATGGCGATGACGATGGAGATGGATGGGGGAAGGAAGGAAGGTGGGGTCCGTGCGTTGTGGGTTAGGGTATCATGACTTATTGTTATCGCATGAGTGTGGGAAGGAGAGACGGAGTGGGGTGGAGGGGTGGTCATGGGGGCTCACTCGGGGGTTGTTACGGGGTCGGTTTTAGGTGTGGGGGGTTGGGGCGGCGGGTGTATGGTATGCGTGTAACCTTATGGGACGGGTTTCTTACACTTTTATCCTTGTACTACTAGCACATCCCTTGGGTTGGGTTTATGCCATGTATTTATGGTATAGTGACTATCTTGAGCTATGATAGGAGAATGGTAATGTGGGTGGTTTTGAAACTTGAAGAATAGTTTGCATTCTTACTCGTACTGTATCAAAATGTCATGATACTACCGTACCGGTACTCCTTACTGTGTTGCACCAACAGGCTAGCCTCCTTCTTGGCTTCGCTTCATCCTCTATCCGTCCATCCATTTAATCCGTCGACTTGCAACAGGATACATAACTTGTGATAAAAAAGACACGCACACACATAAAGGAAAAATAAAGTAGAAGAATATTACAAATAAATTTTTTTCCTCCTCCTATGAATATGAAATGAAAGTAGGAGTAAAAAAGGGGGGGCGGGGGCTATTCGTCGTTACTGCTTTCGAACTAGGTGTCTATCCACATGAAGGAAATATTGCGGGGATGGTAATGATGAAGGAGGGGGGAGGGAGAAGCCCGCTATAACAATGACAATGGGTTGGGGGTTACAGGAATAGAGAGAGAAGGGAGGGATTATGCTGAGAAGGAGCGGCCACGGTTACGGCCGCCTCGGCCTCCCTGCTGGCCTCCCTGGCCACCTTGTTGACCTCCCTGACCACCTTGCTGACCGCCCTGTTGTCCCGGAAATGCGTTAGTATTGGGCAGAATATCAAATCTCTAGAATCTTCAAATACCTGGTTGTTATTGTTGCCAGCATTGTTCCCAGCATTATTATTTCCACCCGCATTTCCTTGGCCGACAGTAAATTTCGTGCAATCGTCCTGGGCACCACGCTGGGCAATCGGCATGATCACCGGCTGGTGATTGGACGCACTGGCCATAGTGCATATGCGGTAGAAACCCGCTGGCAGACCGTCCGCAACCTCGGCCTCCAACAATCCGTTTCCGTTGCCAGCATCATTGATACCTTTGAAGAAAATAAAGTCGTCGGCGTTGGGCGCAGCAGTGGGTGTTAAGCTTCCACCGAGATCTTGGACGGTTACGTGCGTGTGCCCGACGATTATACCGCCATTGAGAGTTTGTGGCGCAGCGTAGTATGTGTTTGCTGGATTGGTGAAGGAACCAGCAGCTAGGTTGTCTACTTGTACCTGCACCGTGAAAGCTGTGTCTGGTTGGAGGTCCTGGCCTGGCTGCGGGTTGATGATGATACTTGATACCATGTTTGCTGTCGATGGGATATCCCCCATGACTGCCATTTTGTTAGAGTGGGCCCGATCATGGACAAGCGATATGGCGTACCAATTCCATTACATGATCCAGCCTGTACTTGCAGACCGTTTGTCAATGTCTTTCCGGTACAGAAATTGATAAAGTTGGCGTCATCTCTAAAGCGCCGTTAGCTCCCGTTCAAATTATCCCGTTTGAATGAGGTGTAACATACGTAGCAGAATCGGCCTGACCAGCTTCAGCTCCACCCTCTTGACCAGTCGCCTGTGAAGCTTCCTGAACGTTCGCAGGGTCTAAAAGCAGTGCGTTATTATCCTGGTTATTGTTTTGGTTATTGTTCTGGTTGTTCTGATTGTTGTTCTGATTGTTATTCCCGGTATTATTATTGTTACCCCCGTTATTCCCTCCACGATTGCCTCCCCCATTGTTATTCTATTACAGCGCTCAGCAAAACTTACTTTTCCAAGCTCGGGGGTAAAGAGGGGCAAGTGGGGTGCTGGAGAGGGGAGGAGAAAAGCGTACCTGTCGAGGAACTAAGTCCAGACCTCGAGCGTGGACGTTATATGGGGAAGTAGCGGATGCAAGCCCCGCAGAGGCGAGCAGAACAACGGAGAAGACAGGAACAATCATAATTGCGCTTTTCAAAAGTCGAGCTTAGGCAAAGAGTACCGGACGAACAAATGCGAGAAACTTGAAAAAAACTCCCAAAGAATGGTATAGAATAGAAGCTACGATCAACGTAATCTCGGCCGGCGAGCTAGAAAGTTAGGAGGAGGAAAAGAAAAAGAAGGAAGAATGAAAATAAAGAATGAAAACCCCTTTCCCTTAGGACTTTCGGTAGGCTGGTAACTAAGGTGTTGGATAGAGGTGAAGAAGTGGAGTGGGTAAGAAAAAAATAAATCTCGAGTGAAGGAGAGTCTTGGAGTCTTTTATTTCATGTCCATTCTAACTAACTCCTACTCTGCACTAGTACCGGTACTCCTGGGATTCCAAGTTTCTTCTTTGTTCCCCTCTAGGGGTATTGCCGCTCCCCGTACAGGTTCTTTGCGGTTGTTGGACGTTGAAACCATATATCACCACGACAACGTATCGGGCTTGTTTCGAAGGAACCCTGTAGCCATTTTCATGCACACGGGACAGTGTTGGCTCTCGGGCCAGTCGGGGGACGTGCTCTTCCTCTCTCTCCCTTCATCATTGCTCCTTCCTGATGAATTCGGGGGGGAGGGGGAAGGTCAAGGAAATGTAGCGGGTCTACTTGTTGGAGACGAGGGGCGGGTTAGTGGAGCGGAGGAAATAGGGGGGGGGGTGGAGAACGAAAATGCCCGTCACTGCACGATAAAGTTAACCTTCAGTTGGGCGCTACACTCCTTTGGCTACTAAGCGACGGTCTTATCCTTCCTATTAGGGTAATTGGGGTTGTAGTGGAGTCTTCTGGTTGGGGTTTCATCCTGAGGCTCGTCCCTGCAACAACCAGTGTCAACTACAGAAAAAAAGGAGCTGAGCAGTCGAACTCGGGGCTGTCAAAAGTATGCCCAGGGATGAGCTTCGGGTCTCCATCTCAGCATCCAAGAGGAAAGAAAGGATTACCTACTACCTACTCGAGTACCAGTACTATCGGTAGGGTATTCTTCTAAGAACCCCTACCCTAATGTCCCTAACCAAGGTCCCAAGACCCCCCAACCCCCCAACCTCAAAAATCCCGCCTAGTAGTACAAAATGCCCTCAAACCACTACCGTACTTCTCCGAGTATGGTACTAGTATCATAATACCAGTATTATATCATACCCGTATCATACCATAAGGTACTCTACCGGTAGTATTTTACCGGTATCGACATCCAGGACTGTACGAGATCGTTGTGTTGCTCCACTGCCATGTTTACCAAACGCGCCCCAACACCCAGCCCCCCACCGTATTGGAATGTGCTCATAAGCTGTGCTGTGCTACATTCCTAACCCCCTCATGAGATCCAAAGAATCTTCTTTTAGAGCAATTGTCTCTCCCCCCTCTCAGTTACCGTCATACTGGTAGTCGTTTAGGCTCAACTTCAATAACAAATATAACTTTACTAAACTCACTACGGTAGCGAGGAGTCCAGGGCAGCCATGTGAGGGGCCACCGTGACACTGTGGTACAGTACTGTAGGGCCCAAGATTACTTGTATTAGCGCAGGGTCAAGCACGCAAACCACATGCAAGAAGGGTGTTGAAATCCCGGGGCGACCGAGACTTCAGGAAGGGAAAGGGTGCTAACTCGAACGGCCGTTGTCAGATAGATCTGTTCCCCAATGGATTGGATTTCGCATCCTACCACCCGTACTGTACGAGTACTATTTTATCAGAGTGGAATTCATAGTCGGTTACAAGTTGCTGACAATATCCACTGTCCAGACCAAGGGCAGCACCGTTTTTCTCGAAGAGACTCCGTGTGTATATATTTCGCACTATTATGGAGGGTGCGCTGTGCCTTGCGGGATTGCTGCTGCTGCTGCTGTGGCTTCCTTCCCAGGACTTCCGGGAACCTTACGAAACGCGGAGAGCTGTTTCACACACCGTGCTTGCTCAATAATCACTAATATAAATTCACTCTACCGTACCTTGCCGACAGACCGTGGCATCTAGAAAGCCTCCCCCAAATAGATGTCTTGGCTCTAGACTTTCTGTGGATGAAAGCCGCCAAATGTATTGACCATGCTAATTCCCAACAGATGCACACACACATTTAGGTATGAGGAAGAAGAAGATTTGTGAATTAGAGGCGCATAGGATAATGGTGCCTGGTTGGATAAGGTAGGTATTGCATCAGTATTGAAGTGCGCTGTTCTGAGTACACCAGGGCCAAACAACGAAAGAAGACTAGTCTCATCCACAACATTTAACTCTAAAAGCCTAATGTATCCTGCGAAATCTCACTCGCCCGTGTTCCCCGACACTTCACAACGCGTCCCTCGTCTTGAAGAACCTACTAGTGATTACCATGACTTCCCCAAACACCTTATCCACGGGACCTCGCACGAGGCCATTCTGAATCCACTTGGGAAGCTTTGAAGCTATCCTGTCCGTGGAATACCTTCTGTCAAAGAGCGCGATTACGGCGTAATCCTCTCTGTGTCTAATAGCCCTACCAATGCTCTGGTTGACGGCCCTCATGCAAGCGTTCTCGTAGAATTCCCTACCAGCCGCCTTCGCAAAGGCATTGCATGCTGTGGTTTCGGAGGATGGCAAATCCATGGAAGCTCCGCAGTAAGAACTCTGAGCCACCTTCTCCGCATGTTCCAGCTTTGCCCGCCACTCAGCGGTATTGCTATTGGGGAAGGGCAAACCGACCATGATGATCCCACGGCCAAGACTGGTTATATTATTGTCCCCGGTCAGTCTTGTAACGCTCTGAGTGAAGGGTGCGAGACCGTACTTGTCGTTGAAGTTTATCCCTTCTGACATTTTCCCGCCAACAACTGACAGGAGAAGACCTCCTTTGCCGCTGTCTATCGCTTGCGCATACTCTCTGAGCACTTCTTCAACACTGCTTCCGTCACTGGACTCCCGGAAGACCTATAGATTTGAGTCGCGACATTAGCAATACGTCAGAGGGGATAAAGAATAGGCTACCGGTACCGTTTTTCGATCTTCGAGACGTTCCCAGAGGGATTTGGCGGCAGTGTTGGATGCGGGGGTGGGCTTCTTGCGCCATTGGGAAACAACGAATTCCAAATATGCATAACTGGGAAAGAAGCAAACGACCCCATGCGGGATCACTTGACAGAGGTTTACGATAGCCCTACCCAGCTCCTCAATCTGAGACCATTAGGGGACGAGAAGAGCAGTAGTTGAGCTGCTGGAGAACGAACCATGGCAGGCTGCATTCGTTTCTCAAAGGTGAACTCAAACTCCCTTCCACCTGGTCCTTTAGTTACCGGTAAAGCAGTTAGGTTCTCTTTCGGGATGACATGTCCGCAGGATAACGTGCGTATCTTTTCCTTTGGCAGGTAAGGGAAAAGGTGGTTTGTGTAGTCGTTCATCTAGTACTAATTAGAAACCGCATCTTTAAACGCATTTGCAAATACTTGTTACCGGCTCCATTGTTCCGCCGGCTAGTATTACTGCCCTAGCTTCCTCCACGATTTCCTGGAAATGGTGAGCTGGATCCAACAGCATATACCTGAGACATGTATCATTTTTATCCTCGGTTTTACCATGGAAAAGCTTTCCCTCCGCAGAAGGGTTTGTCAAGGCCAGCAAGAAGCCCTGGATATGCGTTAGAACGGGTATGGAAGCTGTTGGCTGGAGGGCCTTGGCTCCTCCGGGTTTGTTAGGTAGCTTGTTCTTCTCCTGCTCTTTGGCCTGCTTATGCACGATGTAGCCTTCCACTTTGCGCGCTAGCTTGCTCTCGTTAAGGTATGTTTGGAGTTTGTAGAAGTTGACCTGGTCGATCCCTTGCATAGCCAGAAGGTCGCCTGGAGCGATAACTCCTTCTTTGGATTTCTTGGAGATTTCTTCTAGGTATGATGCGAGCGACGCTATGATTCGCAAGGTCTGCATGACGTAGACTTTGTTCTTACCCTTTAGTCTATTTTTAAACCTTGCCAAATAAATGTCGAGTTGAGATTTGGAGCGCTGCAGCTGAGCTAGAGAAACCGTAATAGAGTAAATTGACGATATCGCGTTTATCAAGTTATGTGCTTCGTCTACGATAACTATATGGCCCTTTAGAGAAAGATCAAGCGCCTCGCGAGCTGATTTCTGAAGCAAGAGTGGGTAGGGCAAGGTGACTATCTACAATCCCAGAAGCTGTTAGGATGTTAGAATGGGCAAAGGAAGGAGACTTACCTCACTAGGCTTTATCGTGGGTCTTGATGCGTAGTATGGACAAATACCCATCTTTCTTCCAAGGGATGCCAAATCTTCGATATCACGGATCTTGGCAAGTGTATGGTCCCTGAAATCACGCACAGCTACTTGGTCATCCCTTCCCGGGAGAAATTCGCACCGTGATGCTTCAGAAGCCCCTTTCGCACCGGACTTGGGATTAGCGGCTGTGCTCTGTGGTACCTATATCGAGACATTTATGCAGCATACCTGATCGCTGTAGCTCCAAACATCTCTCGTTGATGGCAGTGGGGTTCCCAAGCTTTGTAACTTTGGGATTTATGCAGAGATTTTTCCTCGAGCCGAGCGATAAATGTTTCACTTCTTCCTCCAAAGCCGAACCCTCTCCTCCAGGGGAAGACGGAGGAAACTTGACACGGCGGAGTTCGTTGATGAACTGGGTCAGCTGAGAATGAGTTCTGGAGCAGTAAAAGATCTAGAAAATAGTTATTATTAAATGCTTATGCTTATGGAGTGGGAAACCTTGCCTTGGTTTCATCTAGGAGTTCTGATTCTTCGTCTTTTGCCTCTTTTCCCGTTGGCAAGCCTAATCTACTGCGTTGTTAGCCTCCCCGAGAAAAAAAACGAGTGATCTCTCGTCAATCAAGTCAAACGCACTTCTTCATCAAAGCAACAACCGCTGGTGAGAGCGCATCGCCTCCCAGAGAACCCTGAGCACCACCGTCTTCGTCCCCGCTCTCATAATCTTCTAAACAAAACTGGGCTTCATCGCCGTTACCATCAACCTCAACTTCTATTTCGCCTTTCTGTTCACCAGTTAACCATACAGCAATGTACTAAATGAGCTGGGCAAAATGGGATACCCGTCGTTTTATCTTCAGATTTGAACTGCTGTTCGCGAGCTGCTTCTCCCTTTTCTCCTTCTCCCGAATATCCGCAAGCCGAGCTTCCATATCAGCCTTCTCTTGCAATAGATTCTGCTTCTTCTCGTCCCTGGCAAATTGTTTCACCCAGTCGGGCGCTCCATCGTCTTTTCGTTCCAATCACGGAAATCAGCTCTCACACACCGCCATAAAAAAACCTACCAAATCCCTCATATGGTGTTTACCTTCTCCATCTTCTTTCAATTGCGATTCTATCGATTTTGACTTATGTTCGCGGAGCCAGGTCAGGGCACCACATATCAAACTCAGAGATTTACCCTACCATCAATTAGGACCAAATCCATATATTATGTTCTGTTTCGCCGAGTGTGCTTACAGTGCCTACAGTGGATTACGTTAGTGGGTGCTGATTCTATATGAGGGAACGAAAAATTCTACCAGTTGGCGATTCGAAAATACCAATACATCCATCCTCAATAGTTGTGTAAACGGCATTCATGAACTCGACTTGAATCGGGTAGGGAGTATAGGGGTGGTGGAAATCTTTTTCCTGTTTGTCTGCCATAGCTGGTTCTTTGATCGCGAGGAGTGTTGGGAAAAGGATCGGCGGAGTAGAAGGACGCGTAAATGGGTTTAGCAATTGGTATGGTTGATGGACCGCGTTGTTGTCATGGAAACGGCGTTGTTATGATACATCGGTAGCGCCGAACGCTAGGAACATGCTCGCTCACTCGGAATATGGTACTCATAGTTGGGTTTCTGTTCATGTTCACATCCTCGAACCCACGTAGACCTACCTACTCGATCCTTGGCGGCAGGGCCTTCCGAGGTCCAGCTGCCCAGCCAGCGTCTTGGGAGTGTTTGAACCTTGAGCTAGTCACAAAACCTGATTCATTCCGGATCTGCTTAGACTGCGGCTTAGGGAGTAGTAGTGAATGCTGCAGAGCTTATCTCTAAGTACCGGTAGTGATTGCCTCGAAAGTCAGACGCAATGCCCGAAACAGGATTACCATAAATCAGAAACATTGACATTATACTAGTATTGGGTTATATATCGTAGCGCTGGAGTACACTCCTGTTTTACACCAACCAATGTATCGGTGCCCGACCGCCTTTGGCCGTACATCTGTAATCGATGATCCGTGACTCCCCTCTAAATCCCGTCTTCCCCACAGCAAAACCCGCCTCTTTTCATCACTGGTGTTCTAGCTGTGCTTCTCTTTTGCGCACGAAAGGGTCTCCTTTTATCTGTGTTTATGGTCTCTCTTCTCTTGAGGATGTATCTGCTACCATAGTGAATTCAGTGTTTGAAAATATAATATAGTTATAATTAACCTCAGGAGAAGAGAAAAGCAGTCCAAATCCGGCTGCCGTTAGTGTAAGTACCATACTCAGTCATGTTTGACAGCGATATTATATGGGGTGCCTACTTGCGGATTCCAGAAATATTCGGCCGCCTTGGTGCCAAGACATCCTAATTTGCATCTGAATGAGCAAATATGGGGGCCAAGGCATGCCGATACTTTTGGAATCCGCGAGTAGCTAGCGCAGCGATTGAGATTCCATGAACCAATGAACGCCCGTGTTATTAAGAGGAGCCCGTGGGTTGAAATCCTGCCCTGTTGGGAGATTGATAACCGTGGCTTTCCTTAATAAGGTTACGACGAATCGATTCCGCTGCGAGGTATGGGTAGTATAGGCTCTGACTCTAGACCGTACACCAAGGGGTGATGCAAGCAATTAGCGGTGTAGAATAGCAGAAGGAAAGGGGGGAAATAGGGCAAGGGTTAAGAAGGGAAAGTAATTGTTTTGCCTCTATTGAGTTGGAAAAAGCGACTGCAGATATAAGCTCTCTAGTAAGTACAGAGCTGGGCCGGTTGGTTTGTGGGGGTGGTAGTTTTTTCATCGATAACCTTGTAGACTCACTGTTTCCACAATAAAAAGAAGTTAGGTATGAATAGTCACTACTGGGAGGTGATAGGGGTCTACGCGATATTAGAGTAGTTGTAGCTGATTTAAGTCCGCCGGGGGTTGTCTGAGAAATTTATCGTTCGGAGCGGCGCCATTTCAGACATATCGTTTGTGGGAGTATACCGGTAGAGCGATTCGACACATAACGGTAGATACATTGGGAGAGTTGATGTTATCGCCAGGACTTCGAAACTTTCTGTTTTTCGCAGCTCGAGATATTGTAGAGGGTAGATTATGGAGGAGGGTTGAATTGTGGGCTTTTTTTTGGAACTGGGGAAAAGCCGGGTTATCGTGGTTTGGCAACCTGGTGCACTAACTGGAGGGCATCAAAACCATCCAAGATTTGTGAAATAGATATCGGGATTGGCGTTATGGTATGGTACTTTATTTATTTGTGGCTATCCTTTGGCAGGTAAGGTGTCACTTTTCTGGACATTTCGTATGATAGAGCTAACTGGTACAAGCACAGGTTGCTCCTGTTGCCAGCGCTACCATGCGCGGACATGGGCCCCTTGGGAGATAGATCGTTGCTTAAACCGTTACAATAGAGTTTTACTCGATGTTCAGGAATATCGGAAAAGCTCTATGAGGACTAGGATCACGTTTTCCTGATCTTGGTCGGCGCCGCTATGGGCTTGGTGTTTTGTATAGGTTGAGGAGGGAAATTCCTCAAAAACTAGATTCAAATCGAGGAATCAAAGTTGTAAAGGGTGATTAAATTTTGCGCTGAATGATAACTTCAATGTAGCATCTTTGCACCAAAGCTTTACTGCCAAGGAATACGGTAGGCAGTGCTCTAAATATGCCCAAAAATACGAGCAGGGTTGCCGTGGTTGGTGTGTGGGTGTTGCTTCTTGCTGTCTCAATGTATTGTTATGGATGAGTGAAGGTATAAATACATAAAAGGGAGTCTACTTGTATAGCTGGAAAAAAAGGATAAGTTTAGTATAATACAAAATCAAGCGGTAGACCGAACCGTCCCACTGGAACTGTAGTGACGCTACCACCCTTTACACCGAACACATGAACAGAAATACATAGAGCCGAAGGTGATCTCGATGCTTAAGTCAGAGGCTAACGCAACCGGGAGGGTGAATAGCGATATCCACGGGATAGTATCGCACGCCCCGGGATTTTGGGCAAGAGTCGGGAGATGGGGTAGTATAAACAGTGTCAGATATTCTGTGGGGCTGTTGCGAAAGGGGCGTGTATTCGTGTTCAAGAACGGCAAGTCAGGCATATGCGCCCTGAGTTTTAAACGTTGCGGGTATTTGCGGCTATCTGGGCTTGTAGCAGCTCAGTTATTCTCCCGTGCTCATTCTCAATAGCCCGCGAGATTGGTGAGTGGCCGTACTCATCCGGCCTGTCAGGTATGACATCACCCCGAGACAGCAGTAGTCTTACAACTCCCTCATGCCCATTCTCGGCGGCCCGTGAGAGTGGTGCCCGGTCGTCCTTGTCTAAACTGTCGGGGAGGACATCGCCCCGAGACAGCAGTAGTCTTACAACTCCCTCATGCCCATTCTCGGCAGCCCGCCAGAGCGGTGTTCGCCCAAACACCGTGTCTGGCCTGTCGGGATTGACCTCCTCCCGCGAAAGTAGTAACGCCACCACTTCCTCACGCCCGTTCTCAGCAGCTCGGGAGAGTGCCGTATTGCCGTACTCATCTGTCTTGTCAGGGAGGACATCTTTCCGTGACAGTAGCAGCTTCACTACCCCCTCGTGCCCACTCTCAGCAGCCCGAGAGAGCGCCGTATTGCCATACTGATTTGACCAGTCGGGAGTGACCTCTTTCCGTGATAGTAATAGCCTCACCAGTCCTTCATACCCATTCTCGGCAGCCAAGTAGAGCGGTGTACGGTCCAATACAATGTCTGGCTTATCGGGATGGATGTTTTCTCGCGAAAGTAGTAGTCTCACCACTCCCTCATGTCCATTCTTAGCAGCTCGCGAGAGTGGTGTTCGGCCAAGTGCTGTGTCTGGCCTATCAGGGTTGACATTTTCCTGTCCAAGTAGTAGCTTCACCACCCCATCATGACCACTCTCGGCAGCCCGCCAGAGTGGTGTCTGACCACATTCGTCTAATCTGTCGGGATGGATATCTTCCCGTGATAGTAATAGCCTCACTACTCCCTCGTGTCCATTCCCAGCAGCTAAGGAGAGCGGTGTGCGGTCCAATACAGTGTCTGGCTTATCGGGATGGACGTTTTCCCGCGAAAGTAGTAGTCTCACCACTCCCTCATGGCCATTCACGGCAGCCCAAGAGAGAGGTGCTCGGCCAAACGCAGTGTCTGACCTGTCGGGATGGACATCTTCCCGTGAAAGTAGTAGCTTAACTACCCCCTCGTGCCCATTCTCAGCAGCCCGCGAGAGTGGTGTTCGACCGGGCACTATATCTGGATTGTCGGGGTTGACACCTTCTTGTTCAAGTAATAGCTTTACCACTCCCTCATGTCCGTTCTCAGCGGCCCACGAGAGTGGTCTTTGGCCAGATTCGTCCGGCATGTCGGGGTCGATATCCTCATGTTTCAGTAGTAACTCCACCAATCCTTCATGCCCAAGCATAGCAGCCCATACGAGTGGTGTCTTCCCCGCGCAGTCGCCTTCGTTGATATCACAACCTTTCATTTCCATCAAAGCAGCCGCAACCTCAACAATTCCGAAGTAGGATGCACAATGTAGTCCAGTGAATAGGGAAAGAGCATGGAAATCGATGAAACCGGAAACCCTTACTTGATCAAAAAGAAGCCTGACGGAGATGTGGTTATCGTACCGGCCAAAAAGTTTCAGTGCAAGTGACATCGCGCATTGCGAGAGTTCCCTTTTTGCGTGGGTTCCCCAATACACAGAAGAATATTTGAGGAAGGGAACGTTTTGAAGGTTATAGGAGGGAATTATCGAAAATTCCTTGACCGGGTGGGAATTCAGATAGGTCAAGCAGGTTTCTGCGATTATCGAGTGAGCTTTGCTAAAGAGGTCGGGCTGAGATCGAAGATACTCCTGGAGGGTGAAATGAACCAAGCGGACAGTCGACGCCTCCTTATCCATCACGACGAGTCCTTGGCAACAGCCTAGCAATGTTTGTATCGAAGGAACGTCGTCGGTATCGATATCCGGTGATTCAATCTCGATCGCTAAGGCATGACACAGCTCATCTGGCCGTAGTGGCCGCTCTGAATGAGAGATCCACATGAGGACGGCAAACCCGAGTCTTGATTTCTCCACTCCCTGCGCCTTTATCCGTTCTAGGGTGGCACCATACGCGTCTCCTAGCCCCAAGCCATTTGTCATTGTGTTGAGCCTTTTTCTCCTGCGAGAGATGGTTGTTTCTCGCAAGATTGCCTCAATATTTAGGGAAACTAACAGAAATCTAGATGCATATCCGTCAGCGGACAACATAACCTAAAGTGGGCTTCCCAATGCTGCTGCATACATTTCCGAGATGGTCTCGGGAATCTTTTTTAAAATCTCTGCCTCCAGACGGTTGTCCATGGCATCGGGGGTTGGGTCTTCCTCTAGTCTGGCGCGAAGATAGCTGATGATATCATTTTTGTTGGTGCTGATGGATACAGTCGCTGCTCTTCTAGCGAGACGGCTGTCGACCTCACCTCGGATGTGTGGTCTCCCTGTTAAGAATATTCGAGTGTTTGGTGATTTCTCGAGGATTTGTTTTAGTGAGCCAAGAATCTGGTGTCGATGCCCTACTACACACTCGTCTAGAGCATCAATGCAGATGAATGTGGATTGTGAAGACGATGTGGTCTGCAGCATCTCCACAATTTCCGGAAGCCGCAATCCCCGGCCACCTATGACCTTTTTCTGGTCTTCATAAGCTTGGACTATTTTATCCGGTATCTCTTCTAATCCCGCAACTATCTGTTTCAGTATTGAACCTAGCATACTCGTTGGGGATTGCTCCTTCTGGGCAGCGAAATCGAAGTAGAAACAGGCAACGGCAAAGCTTTGTCCTCTGGCCTGATCGCATAGGGAATCTATTACCAGAGAGCTAACATTGCGACCTATCAGCAATAGATTCCATTGATTTTTTCCGGGAGGATTGTCTCGCTCCCTCACCTGATGTAGGTTTTGCCGGCCCCCGGACCGCCGTAGCAAAGTAAGGTCAGATTCCCAGGCTCGACTTGGCGAGTTCCACTGCACGATTCGCGCCAGCTTCGAAATTGCTCGGTCTGTAGGAGCCATTCTCCTACGTTGTCCACCCGTTGGGTTCGAATGTCCTGATGCCGCACTTGGGGGTCAAGTGGGGACAGCCACGCCAGGATTTCAGACCGATCATTGGCAATAGTAATGTTATTTGATATATTGTTAAAAGAGTTGTTATTGTTAAAAGAGTTGCTGTTATTTAAATAACGCGGTGCTTGGGATGTTGTAGAGGGTAAGTTAAATTATGGAGGGGTTGGGTGATGGGGTTTAAGGGGTTTCCGCGGCTTTGCGGCCTTATGGCTGCTGAACTGGACTGTGCAAATACAGTCGTCTCCCAAGGAGAAAACCTTACCAATACCGTAAGAACTCGAATAATCGGACCATGTGCTAGGAAGTCCAATTAAGGTGAGTCATGCCAAGCATAGTCGTCAGGTAAGACGCAATATCAGTTTCATTGTGTCTTGGCTACTCGAAAAATACTTCTGCTTCATCCCCACTAACATCTAATACTGCAGAGTCATTTTCATCATCGACCATACCCCCCACCTGCCAATCCTTTAAACCTTCGGTAAGAAACCCAGTTTCAATCCCCTTAATAGATATTTCATGATCCGCTGATCCATCAATTGGGAGAGCAAGTCCAACAACCCGAAATGCTTTTTGAACCACCGCAACCTTTTCCACTGAGAATCTCTCCCAAGCATCGTCAACCGCCCATGTCACTGCAACTTGCCGTCTCCCCACCTTACTTCCGCTAAGTACCCCTCTATTGCCAGCTAAAATCTGTTCCTCCTCTCGTTCTATCTCGTCAAGCTTTCGTTCTAAGGACTCCTAATTAACATTTTGTAGGTTAGCATAGCCAGCCCTATAAATAGTGAAAGTTTGAAGATTCTTGCTAACGGCTAAGCCTACAGGATGATATCTGGAGTGAGCCAGGGCAGTAATAAGTTCCAATAATATCTCGCTCTTGTAGTCCACATGGCACGGGCATGAGGGGATAGTAAAGATTCTTCTAGAATGAGGGGACATCAATCCCGAATAGGCAGATACCAATTATGGCCAGACGCCACTCTCTTGGACCGCTAGGCACGGATATGAGGGGGTAGTCAAGATGCTTCTAGAATGCAGGGATATCAATCTCAACGATGCAGACACCGCATATGGCCAAATGCCACTCTCGTTGGCGGCTGAGAACGGGCATGAGATGGTGGTCAAGATGCTTTTGGAATGAGGGGATCTCAATCCCAACCAGACTGACACCAAATATGACCAGATACCACTCTCGTGGTCTGCTGAGCGAGGGAGTGACGGAGTAGTAAAGATGCTTGTGGAGGGGGGGGGGTGTAGAGATGGCGATAACCCCCTTGTAAATGGGGGTTTTTTTTTTTCATTGCAAAAGAGATTGACTAACCTTTAAAATGTCCTTAAAAGGTCTGTTTATTGATATGTCAAGAGGTTGTATCAATTCCGTACAGCCTCTAGGAATAGCACTAACTGTAATATCATTTACCTTCATAGTATCGAGTACTTCGTCTGTTTTGTGGCCGCTGAAGAGATCCAAGGCAAGTAGTGTGGGTTCGTTTTCGAAGATTGGAACTAATTGCTCATCAAGCCAACTAACAATATTCTTACTGTTTGCATAGGTAGTAGGATTGAATTTAACCACTATCTGTGGGTCATACTCATGCATTTCAGCAACGATCATGGGCTCAGTACCTTTTCCGCGGAAGAAAATAAGTGGCTTTACTCGAGGTACTCCATCAACAAAAACTGTAAGTTGAATTGTTCCTTGACGTTTATTCCATCCTGAAGACTGACTAGACTGCATCCAAATAGTTTTCTCGTCTTTAATATTGTAAGTACATCCCTCAATGAACTCATATGGTACAGGAGTCTGATCCATGTTGCAGATATTCTGGAGCTGATATCTACCAATTGCTTGTGGTGAGTCTCTGTTAGGCGGAGGCAACCCGATAGACTTCAGAGTTGTCTTGGCTGATAGAGATTCGTTTTTATAGACGGAGATTTGTCTGGGAAAGCTCAGACTTCACTCGTTTTGTTTATAATTACTAAGAGCGGAGTAAAGTAAAGTAAAGTAAAGTAATTTCGTAAGAACAATATTATATTGTTAAGGTCTCTTCTC
This sequence comes from Tuber melanosporum, assembly GCF_000151645.1. NCBI lineage: Eukaryota > Fungi > Ascomycota > Pezizomycetes > Pezizales > Tuberaceae > Tuber > Tuber melanosporum. Next base: position 117,952 of record NW_003298919.1, read on the forward strand.
CGTTGCTTGATGATGTCTAAAGCTTGGGAGGCACTTCGATATTTATATTCCGCGTCTGAGTGTTCGTGGACTACATCTAACTAACATACAACCATGTACCTTTTTCCAATATAACTCGCAACGTCGGGTTTTCTTCCAAGGTGCGAACACCTGGAGACCCTGAAAATCATCACACCCTCTTTGATAATTATAATATGACTATCTGGAAGTCATACTGTTTCCAATAGTAATTATCCGATGGTGAGAGTCTTTTCTAGACAAATGGCCCAATTCTCAAGTCGAACTGTGTTGGCTCCAATCGTCTCCCTTGTCGATGAAATGATCAGTTTCATCTGCGGGTTGCATCTGCGAAGATAGTTGTTATTACCGACTTTCTAGGTCATCTAACTTCAACTCTTCATAACTCCATACCCAACCGATAGATCTTTTCTGGAGGACTTCCTACTTTCCTGCAGGAAGCCTTTCCATAGGGTTGGTAGATAATCCCTCGGTCGGTAACCCTTGGTTACCGTGGGTAACAGGATTCTGGTTACTGTCACCGGTTTGGGAGTCACCCCCTCAGTTGCAGTATGTACCGGAACCTAGTTGTAACACTCCTCAAACTCCATTGAGTTCGATGGTAGTATTCTTAGGAGTTCCAGACTCTTCTGGTTATTGTAGGGTGGATGTGAATGTATTGGTCTTTTATTAAGATCCTTTATTATTCATTATCATCTCTTTGCGCGAAAACGTCGCGTTACTTGCGGCCTATGCCAAAGATATCTCGTTCTTGAAGCCTAGTAACTTTCTGGGTAGTTGACGGATTCACTCCATTATACTTCCCAGACCTAGCCGAAGGTCCCCTCTTATATATCCTGTGAACAGGATCTGGTCGGATGGACGGCGGTGACGTATACGGTGTTATTTTAACACCTTCGATTCTGTGGTATAATACTCACAGGACACAACTTAGATTGATATGTATGATGACGCGCGGGCCCCGTAAGGGGGCCAGAGGGGGGTGTTGGAGACCTGAGATTTCGATTTTGGGAGAGGTTACCCTACCTAGGGTGGTTCCTAGGTATCGGATCTCGGTATTCCTAACAGTGTCCCTCGCCTCTAATCTGTGAATTTCAATGATTAAATCGCATCCAGTTAAGGATCGCATCGCTAAAATCTGTTGGCAGTTTGCTGGCTTTATTAGGTATAGCACGAAGACTAATCTGATGCTACGAGAGGAAGCCTCAAAACTACCTATTCGAAAAACAAAAAAGGTTTGCTTCTCGATCCCCATAGTGCTTTTGAATTAGCTCCTTGCTAATACGACGAAACCAGCCACAACGAACTGGCCTCCCCATTGCTCTTCTCTCTCGAAATATTTCGAAAAGCTCCTGCTCCATCTCTTTCCACCACCTCTGCCTTCCCCTACCCAATATCTGTTGTTGCCCTCCCTTTGCCTCCCGGTAGTATCCTGCCTCCTCCTGCCTCCTCCATCGTGAAAGGTTTGTTGCTGGAAGTTGAAACTGTTCTGCAATCTCCACTCGGGTTGGTTCACGAAATCGTGTAGGGCCATAGGGTATGTATTTCGAACTCCAGTAAGAAAGAATTCTAAGCTTATAGTTTACTGTATAGGAACGATAAGGATTGGCTGCAGGACTTTTAGGCTTTCGCAATGCTGCTGAGAGTGGCTTTCGCTTTGGTCTTGGTCTTTTCTTAATCCCAGTATAAAAATGATCCGCTGAAAGAAGTGGAAGATTGGGTTGGATATGGATATGGTCACATGGGAGATTGGAGCTTCTCGATGGCATATTTTGATTTTTTAATTCTTCGTTTTCTTCTCGTTTTTTAATTTTCAAGAAGCTGCAAATATCTACCTTTTGTCCTTCCAAAATAGTTTACCTATGGACTCTTTTTTTCTCTACTATGACACATCTTCTCTGTTTTATGGAATTGACTCATTTTTGATGCGTTATGATGTTTACATTTATGACTTTGAGGTTGAAATTGTCTTTTGTCTCAAGTTACGATTTTATTTAAGACACAAATCTCCCACACTCCTGTATTTCAAACTCAAAATCAACTTCCTAGCATATAGTCCGATTAGTCGAGTTCTTACGGTACCGTAGAATTTGGGCAAACCTGAAATCGAGCTACTACCTACTAGGACTAAAATGGTAAAAGAGGCGAGCTTACCATGATGTGGTGCAGAACGTCAAGACTTGAGACATGAGCTAAAATGTTTTATTCTCAACAACAAGCCTTGCTGAGCAGAAGACTCAGCTTAGCAAAGCAGTATAGCAGTAAAGTTGGTTCATGATGAGCAAGAAACTAACAAATTCTGAAGGCTAGAGCAGGATGAATTAGTTTTTCGATTCCAGTTGAAGAAAGTAGTAGTGACTTAAAAAGTGGTGGGTTATTCATACAGTTCAAAGTATTAGCTACACAATAACGATGAATCTATAACTACTCCTTAACGCTCTAAGTAATGACTCCTTCTTGCTACTTCAAGAGGTAGAAGTCACAGCAAATCATCCTCGGCCTGGAAAGATATCAAAGTCAATAGCTGAATGCTCAGTCCTACCTGATAATAGCGGATTCAACAAACCTCAGAGGCGTGTTCAGAGATTGTATACACTTAAATTCAAAATTCTGGTTTTAACATGGTAGGTACATGTTAGGCGGAGACAACCTGATAGACTTCAGAGTGGTTTAGGCTAATCAAGATTCGTTTCTGTAGACGGAGATTGTCTAGGAAGGCTCGAATTTACTCGTTTTGTTTATAACTACTAAGAGTAAAGTAAAATTGGTAAAGCAAGATAAAATTGTAAAAACAATATTGTATTGTTAAGGTCTCTTCTCCATTGCTTGATAATGTCTAAAGCTTGTGAGGCACTTTGATATTTATATTCTATGTTAGAGTGTTCATGGACTATATCTATTTATTATACAACAATGTATCTCCCTAATTATAACTCGCAATGTTAGGTACTTTTATCAAAGGTGTGAACACCTGGAGACCATGAAAATCACTACATCCTCTTTGGTAATTGCAATAAAGTTAACTGAGAATTATTCTATTCCCAGTAGTAATTCTCTGATTGTCAGAGTCTTTAGACTTATGGCCTAGTTCTCAAGTCACACTGAGTTGGCCCCAATTGTCTCCATCATTAATGAAATGATCAGTTTTATCTGCAGGTTGTATTTGTGAAGGGAGTCATACTCGTAACCTTCCTAGGTCAGCTGACTTTGAACCTTCATAACTCTTTATCTAACCTATAAATATCTTTCGGAGAACCTCCTACTAATTCACAGGAAGCTATTCTAATGGACTGACAGTTAATCGCTCAGTCTGCAACCCGTGGTTGCTCTGGGCAACAGGAGTTCAATTACCATTCTAGTGTTGGGAATTATTCTCACAGCTACAATGTGTCTTGAAACCTAATTGTAATACTCTGTGAAGTCCATTGGCTTCGAAGATAGTGTCCCTTGGAGTTCTAGACTCTTCTGACTATTGTAGAGTCGGTGCGAATGTATTGGTTTCTTATTGAGATTCTTTATCATTCGATACTGTCTCATTGTACGAAAATGTCCTGTTACCTACGGCCCGTGCCCTAGATATCAAATCTTTGAAGCCTAGAAACCCTCTGAGTAGTTGATGGATTCACTCTATTCCACATCCCAAACCTAATTGAAGGTTCCTTCTCATATATCTGTAACGATCCCTCCTCGGATGGTTAGTTCTTGGCAATGGGGAATGATACTTCTCTTCTCTTTCTTCTTCTTCCTTCGTCTTACGATAGCGCTAGGCCTCTGCCTACGTTACCGATAGTACAAGACCTTTGTCTTCTATCAGAAACGCCGATCGTAAGTTTTCTCTAACTCTTCTTCGTGAAGAGCCCTTCTTGGCGTAACAATAATGTTGCAATAAAGATAACGATTATAAACTTGTTTTATATTCGTTAAAGTAATAAATAGGAAAAGTACTTAGAACAAAGCGTGAAGAACCTATCTTCCTCGGCCACATTGGCCTCCTTATATAGTATTCTTCCCGCCTATAGTCAAGTGACCTAAAGTGATCACATGTGCAAAACCAAATCATAACAAACTAGTCATGTGACCCAAGTGGTCACATACTCAAAACCCATGACCTCAGAGTGAGGTCATGTACAAAAACTCATAAACCAATCATAACGCAATAAACAAGTCATATGACTCGACTGAGTCATGTGTGTGAAACCCATGACCTCATAACAAGGTCATGTGCAAAATATAAATCATATGCGTAAGGCTTACCCGCAAGGCATCCTCGCAAGGCGTACTCACCAGGCGCACGTCCTATGACTCATATTTGAGCCATGTGCGAAAGCATCACAAATCCCATACATAACAAATCATATGACCTGAATGAGTCATATGTGTGAAACAATAACATACCTGTGACTCATAACCATGTGTCACGTGAAAACCTCTTTTATGCCACGCCACGTTTGTGACATTAGCTCCCCTCCTCCTAAGCCTGAGTCCCTTCAGGCTTTTTCTTCCAGTTTCAATAGTTCCCGTCCTACCGAGCGCATGGTCCTTCTCAGCTTGTGAAACTTTTCATCTGCCATCCTCCATCTGACCCTTACTGATTCTAGAGTCAGATTTGCCATTTCGATCGTGTGCTGCTGATTATCGTTCAGCTGTCTTAACTCCGCGATTGTTTTGTCATTTGCCGAAATTGTGGCCTCGGCTTGGCCAAGTTGTTCTCGGACTCCCTGGATCTGCCTGTGTAGGCTCCTGACGTCCGGTTCTTTGTCCGCTGAGGAGTTTTGGGCCCCTCCCTCCCTGGACTGCGTCCTTGTGGCCCATGCCTTTCTGGCATCTTTTCCTTCCAACTCTTTCCTGCTTTCATCCTTCTGCGGGTAGAATCCCGCAGATATTTTCTGTGCCCAGTGCATCCTGCACCCATTTCTGAAGCATTGTTGCTAATGCTTTAGGACGTAGTCCGGGCGTGGGCCACGTTTTCGACATTCCCTTGGGAACCATCCCGAGCCTTTCTTGTCGCCAAAATGTGTTTGGCAACCATCATCGTAGTATACCGTCCACGACATGGCGTTATGCTGTGCTTGCTTTTCTCTTTCCTTGAGTTCTTCGTTGGTCGACCCCATGAATGAGTATTTGGGGCTGGTGGGTGTAGTTTGGCGTGAGCTATCGCCCCAGCCTTTGTATTGTTACAACGGCATGGGAGCCTTTCTCTCGCCTTTGTCTTGGTTGAACTTGATCGTCACCTGGGCCGGGCTTGCTTGGGTATCGCTGGTGGAAGGTTGAGATGGCATCTTGTACGTGTTCAAAGTTGTGTGCGAAGTACCAAGTATTATCATGTTCAGGCAAATATCCTGTCCACATGGCTCTGTATTGGAGGTGACCGTGGAAGAAGCGGGAATCGACTATTTCGTCGAGCTCGTATTCTGGTTCTCTGTTAAGTTCGATCGGAGGAGAAGGAATAAGTATTTGTGAGGAAAACTTGTTGTTGTGTAGTTCGAGAAGTGAGATGTGGAATGTGTTGTATATTTGGATTAAGGGGGGAAGGCCGAGTTTATAAGCTCGGCTGCCTACTTTTTCCAATATCCTGAATGGTCCGATTTTCTTGTAGTCCAATTTCTTTGATGGTCGTATCGTATGGATATTGTGTGGTATTAGCCATACCATATCTCCCGGTTGTATGTTCGGATCTGGTCTTCGGTGTTTATCATATTGTTCCTTTTGTCGTTGTTGTGCTTGACTCATTTCATATTGTAATATTTCGTGTAGTTTCCCCATATTGGCTTTATCTGGTATCACATCATTAATCGTATGATATGTGGTTGGACTTTGTGGATATTGTCCGTAATTTGCGAAGAAGGGTGTCGTGCTGATTGTTTCTTGCTTTCCATTATTGTATGTGAATTCGGCTATAGATAACAGCTTATACCAATCATCTTGTTGGTAATTGACGTAGGCCCTCAAATATTGTTCGAGTATCACATTTACCCCTTCTGTATGTCCACCCGTTTGTGGATGGAACGCTGTGCTCATCCTGTTTTGTATCTCCATTTCTCCGATTACTTTCTTCCATAGTCCTGATGTGAATAGTATTCCTCGATCGGTAATGATATTTTTTGGAGGCCATGAAGTCGGAAAAGCTCTCAGAAGAATGTTTGTATAAATTCCCTCGTGTTGATATCTTTTCTGACCGGAATGAAATGACTCATTTTGGTCAAACGATCCACCAAGACCAGGATGCTATCGCAATTTTCCGATGCCGGTAGATCCGTGATGAAATCCATAGTAATTGTTTCCCATGGTCGTTCGGGAACTTCGTTTGATTTCAGTAATCCATATGGTGTGTGTTTAGCCGTTTTCGTCCTTTGACATATGTCGCAGTTTTTGACATATCATTTGATATTGTTGCGTAGTTTTGGCCAATAGAATAACCTTGTGATGAATTCCGTAGTTTTAGCCGTTCCCCCGTGTCTTGCCGTTTGGATATCATGGTGTTGTCGTATGATGTCCGTCCTTATCTCTTCCTCTTCCGGGATCCATTGTTTTCCGTCGTACCACATATTTCCATCCTTCCATTGACATAAACCCAGAGCAATTCCTTTCATCTTCTTTTTTCTTTCCTTCAATGCTTCTCTTATTCTCTGAATTGTTTTGTCTTTTTTGTTTGTGTTCTCAATTTCCTTTTCCTCTGTCGATGTGAATTGGATAACCTCTATTGCCTCGAAGCAGGTTTTTGGTAATAGTATTCGTGTTTTTTGTTTGATTCTTTCGTCTTCTTTAGTTTGTGATTTGTCTCTTGGTTTCCTTGTGAGAGCATCTGGCTTTCCACTCTCTTTGCCTGGTCAGTATTCAATTTTGAAGTTGTATTTGCTGAGGTGTTCCATCCATCTTATCTGGCTGTCTTTCAGTTCTTTCGTAGTCATGAACGGGACCAAGTTTTTGTGGTCGGTTAGAACTCGGACCGGATGGTCGTTGTTCAAAACGTATCTCCTCCATTCCTTCAATGCTTGAACTATCACTAATAGTTCTTTATTTGCAATATTGTAGTTGCACTTTACGGGGGTTATTGTCTTGGATCGGTAAGACACTGGCCTCCATTTTCCATCATCGCTTTGTTGAGATAGTATGCCTGAGTATACATATTTTGAGGCTTCTGTTTCGATCATTGTCCTTCAATTTGGGTTGAAATGAACCAGTATGGGTGCCGAGGTTAGATGCGTCCGTATTGCATTGTATGCTGTTTGTTCCATTTCTCCCCATTCCCATTTCTTGTCTTTCTTTATTAGGTTATAGAGTGGTTTTGCAAGCCTGCTAAATCCCTCAATGAACTTTCGATAAAAGTTGCAGAATCCCATAAAGCATTGAACATCTGTCTTGTTGTTTGGTTTGGCCCAGTCCCATATGGCTGCTGTTTTGACAGGGTCGACCTTGACCCCACTTCGATTGATGATAAATCCAAGGTATTCTGTTTCTTCTTTATGGAATTCGCATTTTGTTAGTTTGATCTTTATTCCTGATCGTTGTCTTGCAGCCAAGATATTGCTGATATCCTTTTGGTGTTGCTGTATGTTTTCCGAGTATATGAGTACATCGTCCAAGTATACGATGCAACATATGTCGAGGCACTTATTGAGTACCTTGTTGATCCATCTCTGGAATGAAGCGGGGGTATTAGTTAGCCCAAAGGATATAACCAAGTATTTGAACATTCTGTATCTTGAGGCGAATGTAGTCTTCCATTCGTCTCCTGCCTTGATGCGTATATTGTGGTATGCATCCTTGATGTCGAGTTTGGTGAAGTATTTTGCCGACTGCAGTCTATCCAGTGCTTCTCCGATCAAGGGTAGTGGATATCGGTCTTTCTTGGTAACCGAATTGAGAGCTCAGTAGTCCACGCAGAGTCTCATTTTTCCGTCTTTCTTTTTGACGAATAGTATTGGGGATCCTCCTGACGCGAAAGAGTCCCTGATCTATCCTCGCTTTAAGTTTTGCTCGATGTACTTCCTGAGTTCTTCGAGCTCTGCTTCTCCTAGTGGACATAACCTCTTGTAGGGAATCTCTTTTGTCTTTCCCGTTTTTTCGTCTTTATCCAGCTGAATTCTGTGATCCATTCCTGGTCTTCGAGGTGGTAGCTCGGTAGCTTCTTCTTCTTGGAATAGGTTCCTGAATTGATGATATTCCCTTGGAACCAATCCTCTCCATCCCTTTTTGCTTTGGTATTTCTTATCCTAGATTGCTAGCTTCGTGCTGATGTTGATTTTCGCTAGGACTGCTTTTTCATCTTCGTATGTCCATTTGAGAATTCCTGTTGTATCTCCCCTTCGATTGTACCTTTCAAAGGCTTGTGCTGTGATCTCTTTGATCTCGACTCTTTTTGTTGTATCGGGCTAGTTTTGGTCCGTGCTTCCAAATCCCTTTTCTCCTCTTGTGGTTTCTTCCAGTTGATCTACTTCGTGCAGATCCTCATTGTTGATTTTTTCGATTATCAACTGTGCGATTCGATCGCCTTTTTAGGCTTGGTAGTCCTCTTGAGCTAGGTTGGCCAGGACCACTGTGATTTCACCTGTATAGTCGATGTCGATTACCCCGGCCATAGTCATGTGTTGATGTTTGACTGCTAGACCGCTGCGGGGTGTTATTCGTCCATAGGTGCCTTCTAGTAGTCCGATGGCTATTCCTGTTGCTATCATTGACTGCCTGTTGGCAGGTATCTTGATTCCTTTGTTGGCATACAGGTCGTGTCCTGCTGCCCCTTTGGAACCCTTGGTAGGCACTCTTACCTCTTGGTCCAGTCTTTGTATCCGGACTCTTTTATCTTGCTGCATCTCGGCGAACTTTGCATGCAAAGTTTCTTCTTCTGCTTCTCGTATCGGTGTTGAGTAAACCACAGGTGAACTGTTGAGACATCGTATCGCACATAGTTCACTTGTAAAGGTCATCTTGTTCTCGTTCCAATCGATTGTTAGATTATGCTTTCGTAACCATGACATCCTTAGGACTATCTCATGGTTTTTAAGATCTGCTACCTGAAAGGTTGCCGTTTCCCCATGGCTGTCAATGTCCATAGGTACTGTTGCTGTATGGGTTATAGGACCCATAGCGCTTGTCTTTCCATCGGCTAGGTAGACTTGTCTTGCTTTCTTTCCTTGTTTGGTGTGGAGGCTGTATTTGTCGCAGGTTTCTTTGTCGATGAAGTCTTCGGTAGCCCCAGAGTCGAGCATTACATATATTGTTGTTTCTTTGTTTTCTTCGTTGTATATCTTCATTTTGATCATCACATGATCTCCATCTTCTTCTCCTCTTTGCGTGTGTAGTGCCGTGTAGTAGTTTGCTAACTTGATGGGTTTTTCAGGTCCACATCTTGGGTCTTCCAGACCACCGTTTACTGGGGACCCTCGTCGTTTTCCACCAGTGAATCTTCTGCGATTATTTCGCAAATGTTGCTCCTTTTTTGATTTTGGAAACGATTATTTCCAGCAGCTCTGGTCCCTTGATATGCACTGTCGGGTCGGCTTCTACATTCTCGTATCCTATATCCTACTTTTCCGCACCTGCAGAGTTTCCTATTCATTCTTCTGGCATATTCTTCCTTAGACAGGTTCAGAGCAGGTCCTGCTCTTGATTTGTCTAACTCTATTGGCTCGCCTGGTAGTAATGCTTGACTTTCTCCTCGAGCTGCTTGCGGTTTGAAGTTTCCGTCCACATTTCTGGATGATTGGACCACTCTGTGTGCTATAGTGTTTTCCGAGTTGCTTCGAACCATGTTTAGTTTGCTTTCCTTATCCATCGCCCATCTTGTAAATCATTCTGCTGTTGTATAGCGTAGGTCAGAGATTACCCATGCCTCTCGGAGTCTCTCGCTGCAGTTTCTCAGCAAGATGATGTAGAGAGTAGCATCATCAAACTTGGCCTCATATTCCAATTGTCGGCATTCGTTCCAGTATGCCGAGAATGTTTGTTTTCCTTGTTGGAGTTTTTCCAGCTTTTGTCTTGCTGTTTCTTTGGCGTTACGATCTCTGAATTATTCGAAGAGTGTCGCCTTGAACTCTTTGTATGTGACCCATTCCCTCTGCTTTCTTCCATCTTGGAAAGGCATGGTCCATTGTCCTGCGAGTCCACTGAGTAGAGATTCCACATATGGAATCTTGATTTCGTCATAGTGATCTCCATATCCCTTGACGGCAAAATATCCTTCACACTGAGCTAAGAATATTCGTAGTTTGTCTTCGGCTTCTTTGTATGTGTCGGGTTCCTTTGCTTTCGGTCGTTGGATGTTTTCTTATCCTGTATTTCATGTTGCTGAGAGAAATACCTGAAACTGATTTTCAGTCATTCCAAGTGTGCTAGTTCCTGGTGCCGGAGTGGCTGGGGCTGGTGGCCCAGGTACTGCTGATCCCGACATTCTCTCGGGTCGTGGAGTTCCTGCAGGAGAGCTCTCCAATGGTGATCCTTTCTCTGAGGTTACTGGGCTTGCTGCTCTCGAGGGCTCTGCTGAGATGTAATCTAAGGCATCGCTGAATCCTCCTAGGTTAAGGTTTTAATCGTTGATGTCGATATCTCCTTCCCTGTTTAGATTGAAGGATGCCGTCTTGTATCGTTTGGTGTCGCACTAGGTAACGCTTTGTAATGTAATGATCCCTCCTCAGATAGTTAGTTCTTGGCGACAGGGAACGATACTTTTCTTCTCTTTCTTCTTCTTCCTTCGTCTTACGATAGCGCTAGGTCTCTGCCTACCTTACTGATAGTACAAGACCTTTGTCTTCTATCGGAAATGCCTATCATAGGTTTTCTCTAACTCTTCTTCGTGAAGAGCCCTTCTTGGCGTAACAATAACGTTGCAATAAAGATAACGATCGTAAACTTGTTTTATATTCGTTAAAGTAATAAATAGGAAAAGTACTTACAATTCAATCTCATTTTATTTAAACTCGTACCGCTAACACTGGTATACGACGAGCCCCCGCCGGCACAAGGATACCGCTAACCGGTATACCACTAATCCCAAGCTAACTAAGTCTACGGTCCCGTACCTGCCATTCCTGAGTCATGCCCGCATGAGAACTAATTACAAGACCATCAAACAACCCAGCGCCTGCCCCGGTCCAAGTCCGTAGCCCCTCTGGTATGAAGCCAACCAGCACTAAGCGTAGCCGAAGCCGAGCAAAAGACCAACCCAACCAGGTTTCTCGTCCAACAAAATATAAAATCACTACCGCCCGGTCGAAACACAGTCCCGCAAAACCTCTTCCACAATAATAATAATAAAAAAAAAGAAAAAAAACCAACAAAAACCACAAATATAAACTACAGGCGACACAATGGTAGAGAGGAGGTGACCAACACATCCACCTCTCGCATCCGCATGCCAGGCCGTCGACCCTATGAACCCACTTTGCCAAGTGCCTCCGAAGAGCGTAATGGTGAGGAGGACCTGTACCCGCTGCCTGTCTCCCAAAAAACAAAACCCCATAAACGAAGGAAATACATAGAGGTGGTAACAGACCCAACTGGTCAGTGGGGCCTATCTCCCACCAGTGGTGCCTTGCCCCCGCCAGCCAAGCCTATTGCCAAACCAAAGAAACCAAACAAACTTCCACAACACCCAGCACGCAGAACCCAAACAAGTCCAACCAGGTGGTCGCAACCCACTATCCGCACAGGTGGCCATCAACTATCCGGGTCATTGAAGAGCTTTGAAGCACTCAGCAGCTTCACCCAACAGTCCCATCAGGCCGGAAACACTTAATTAGACATCGCCCAACCTGATGCATGCCCGACCAGTGCTCGCAGGTGCCTCTCACCACCCAATCAGCCCCCCCTAAGCCCCACACACCAGGCGCCACAGAGCCCATCCAGCCCCCTCAGCCCCTCAGACAGATCAACCATCCGACAGCTATAGGACAGCTATACCTAACCCCATCAGACAGCCACTGGTCTTGGCCGCGCCAACAGAGCCACAACCCTCGACTCCATATAGCTGAGGTGAGCCCACCAGCCAAAGTCGGGAGCCACAAAAGAGGCAGCACCAATACCCGAAGGCACCAGCACCAGCCATACCATCCAACCCTAGCTGAACCGAAGTGCAACCGAGTTGGAAAAAAGGTAAGCAGAGTCAGCCAAAGCCAGCCCCACAGGTCCGGTGACAGGCATGGACCGAACGACGGGCAAGAGGCATCCCCAACTGACACGACAAGGAGGGGGAGGGTGAAAGAACAGAAGCAGACAAACGGAAGGTAGGCCCTACTTGCAATGGGTGAAGCCGCCGACCACAGACCACAACCGAACCACCCAAACTCACAGACAACGCGAGTGTCTGGCAGCCAATCGTCCCACACCACCCCAGGCAGCAAAGAGAAACCACACCAGGGGGTAAGATTTTTCAGGGTCAAAGCCATCCCCACCGCAGTGAGAAGGTGATACCTGACTGAACCATCCTATATGCCGCAAGGACAAAACTTCCAAGGGAACGGTGATAAACAATATCGCAGGATTCCAACGGTAGAAACGAAAACGTAACGAAGAGGGGCTGGGCGGGTACTGCCCTGCCACCTGAGGAATGATGTGGCCGGTACAATGAGTTGATACTTGGGAAGGTCATCAGTCTAACCCAAGGGTGCTTTGTATCACGAGAACTAAGGACTCCGTTAAAACCAAACAAAAGACATGAGCTGGCCCAAAGAATGACATGGGTGATCCCCCCAAACACAATATTCAATCCCCCCAATCGAACGCGAAACCTGCGAGTAGACGATAGACAGGAAGCCGTAGACGTTTTACCGAAAGGGGCTCGTATGCGACCATGATGAAGTGCTCGAAGTGCTAGTATCGTGAGATAACCAACCCAACGAAATGAGACGGAAACAAGTTATCCGCCACGCAACACCTAACAGCCCTCAACACCCAAGACCCCAGGAACTACTGAGCGGACTCAGATATCTCCCCCAGAATCCAAGGCATCAAGGCCCACCATGATGGTGAAAGAAACGCTCGGGGTGAAGCGACGGCAAGGATGAGGAAAAGTACTTAGAACAAAGTGTGAAGAACCTATCTTCCTCAGCCACATTAGCCCCCTTATATAGTATTCTTCCTGCCTGTAGTCATGTGACCTAAAGTGGTCACATGTGTGAAACCAAATCATAACAAACTAGTCATGTGACCAAAGTGATCACATGCTCAAAACCAATGACCTCATAGTGAGGTCATGTATAAAAACTCATAAACCAATCATAACGTAATAAACAAGTCATATGACTCGACTGAGTCATGTGCACGAAACCCATGACCTCATAACAAGGTCATGTGCAAAATATAAATCATATGCACAAGGCTTACCCGCAAGGCATCCTCGCAAGGCGTACTCGCCAGGTGCACGTCCCATGACTCATATTTGAGCCATGTGTGAAAGCATCACAAATCCCATACATAACAAATCATATGACCTGAATGAGTCATATGTGTGAAACAATAACATACTTGTGACTCATAACCATGTGTCACGTGAAAACCTCTTTTATGCCAAGCCATGTTCGTGACAATATCCTGTGAACAAGACATGGTCGACAGCGACGTATATGGTGTGTGTTCTGACACTTTCAATTCTGTGGTATTGTAGTCACAGGATGCAACTGAGGTTGATATGTATGATAATGTGTGGGCCCTGTAAGGGAACTGGAAGAGGGTGTTAGAGACCAGAGATTGCGATTCCGTGTGGAATTATAATACTTAGGGTGGTTCCTAGGTATCGGATCCTAGTATTCCTAACAGTACATCACCGGATACTAGAAGGAGATTCGGAGCCTACTCTAAGCACTTTACTAGCACTATTTATACGTGAGGTATCAGAACATTACCTAGTACCCAGTACTACACTTCATGATTGGAGACAGAATAAGAATTAAATCATTGCAACTAGGAGAGATTCACGGTGGACAAGTCAGTTCAGTACATATTCCTGCGACTGGCCTAAGCTTGAAAGTGATCTTTACTGGAAATATTGGCAACAATGAGATAAGAGAAAGGCAGTTCAGTGGAACTGGCTCCAAAGACAAGCAAAAGAGTCTTTTGTAACCTGTAATCCAATCAAGTCTGTTGAAGACTTCAGCTTCTCCACTGGCTTGTTTTCAGGCTTTCTTTCTTATTACAATATCACAATGCGGTTTACTATGAACAAATCACAAAAGCTTCCAAACAATTACTTGAATGTGATTCTTTCCTGACTTAAATTCAATTGCTGGAATCTTCAACTTTGTCCTACCTCACCTATTTCCCACTATTGTGAACAAAATAGAGGTTAGCAATATTTCTATTTCAGTACTGTGGTTGATCCTGTTTACTTATATCTTACAGTACTCAGTGAGCTCAATACTAGGCCAGAAGATCACTCCTATGTTGTTGGATACTATTTCTTAGATAGTATTTGTAACATGGATGAAACACTGCTCCCATTTGAATATTTTAATAGGCAGATATATGCAGATAAGAGAAGTCATTCAGTTCAAGTTAAAGCAACAAATAGTAGCTGGGATAAGCATTAAGCTACCCTTGTTCTCTGTATATTCGGAAATGGAAAGGCACAAGTCAGACCCCTTATCATCTTTAGAAAAAAAGAAAAATATGATACTCAATGAAGCTGTCATGTACAGAAAAAGCGAGAGGAAGAAATGACATACTATGATATCTATGTTGCAGTACGATGGAACGAATCTGCCTATATGAATATCAATATTCTAATCTATTGGATTAATGACATGCTTGTTTCTTCTCTTCCTCAAGGTTCTTGATTACTAGTACTTGATGTTGCAAAGTCTCAATCTACTCCTGATGTCTTGAATACACTATGATCTCACAATATTATTCCTTGCATGGTTCCTGCTGGCTGCACTGGATTGGTTCAGCTCCTAGATATTTCGGTCAATAAACCTCTTAGGTATATTTTTCGGGATATCTTGGAGGATGCACTTGATACATGCGAGAAACAATATCAGATTAGTCTCCAGGAGGTATCATGATCAAATACAGTTGCTATTACTGAAAGACATATTCTTGTTACATGGGCAGTTGGCAAAGCATGGGAACGCTTTTGCTTAAAGGATTAAAATTTAGTTATTAATACCTTTTGGAAACTTGGACTTACTGTACCT
The DNA here is from genome assembly GCF_000151645.1 of Tuber melanosporum. Taxonomy (NCBI): domain Eukaryota; kingdom Fungi; phylum Ascomycota; class Pezizomycetes; order Pezizales; family Tuberaceae; genus Tuber; species Tuber melanosporum. The sequence goes on from NW_003298919.1 coordinate 133,095, forward strand.
ATTGATGGATCTCAGGATCACGAGTTGTCTATCAAGGGTATGGATCTATCACTTCTGCAAATTAGTACCTGTAACTTTCAGTAACAAGACGAAAGCACACAATTGCCACAATATGAAATAGAGTGCCCGGATATTGTAAATACTATACTTCCTGTAGGGTCTGAAGTAGATTGTCCCTATGTAGAATTTGTTGATCGTGTATGATCAGTTTTGGCTTTTCTATTCTTGCTCATTGTTGTCGTCGCTGATAACTCAGTTCTTTCTGATATTTGCTAAAGTTTGCCACCTACTGTCATTATACTATACTCTCTTCCCCGTACTATGCTAGCACTTAGTGTGATTTCAGGTTAGTTCAATTTATGCTGTACCATGTGCTTGACATACTAGCCTTTCAGATACTATCCATCAAGAAACATACTACCGTCACAAAACTCTAAAACCACTAGCTATGACCACTGTCTGAGAGGGAGAATTCTTTTCTTTTTTTCTTCGGTAGAATCCTCCTGGCAAAAATTGTCTCAGATATGTAGTAAAACAGGAGTCATTAATTATCACTCGTATTATAATCTTTTTGTTCGCTAACTCTGCTCCAGATATCAAGATATATACTGATACTCTATATGACAAACTGCTCCTGACAGGTTTTAGGATTATGGCCCTACTGTGCATACTTGCTATACTGTTGGCTTTCATGCCCTCAGTCTGATGGTGCTTTCTCATTATTTAAGAATGCTTGAGCTCATGTGGTTTGTTTCCTTTGAGACTCACAGACAAGCCTATAGTTCCATGGTCTACTTTGTCCTTGTTGAAGTTTTGAGGGTGGAAAACACAAAAGGTTCTGGTGTTAAATAGCGTTGACAGCGATCTCTTCAATTTCGGTAAGGGTAGTGAGTTGAATATTCTGATCATATGTATTCTTCTATATCGAAATTGAAAAGACTTCAGGTATGTAATTTCGAGGAGCACTATTGAGTGTTATGATTAAACTATAGTCTGACTACAAGCAATCTCATTTTGCTGATAATGTCCACAGGAATAGGTCTTCTGGGCAAGATTAATAATGTTTGTTTTGGCATTTGCTTGAACAACCTCAGCAGTACTTCTTATCAAAATATGAACTACATTCTGCTTTGACCACTCCCACAAATTGAGGATTATTTTCATAGCGAATTCAGTAAACTAATATGCTGCGGGAAGAATTGATGCAGTGTGTAACGATCCCTCCTTGGATGGTTAGTTCTTGGCAACGGGGAACGATACTTCTCTTCCTGTTCTTCTCTTTTCTTCGTCTTATGATAGCACTAGGCTTCTGCCTACATTACTGATAGTACAAGACCTCGGTCTTTTATCGGGAACGCCTATCGTAAGATTTCTCTAACTCTTCTTCATGAAGAGCTTTCTTTAGTGTAATGATAATGTTACAATAAAGATAAAGATTGTAACGGTGTTTTATATTCGTTAAAGTAGTAAGTAGGAAAAGTACTTAGAATTCAATCTGATTTTATTTAAACTCGTACCGCCAACACTGGCATACTACGAGCTCCCTCCGGCACAGGGATACTGCTAACCGGTATACCACTAATCCTAAGCTAACTAAGTTTACTGCCCCACACCTGCTATCCCTGAGTCATGCCTGCACGGAAACTAATTACAAGACTATCAAACAACCCAGCGCCCGCTCCGGTCCAAGTCCATAGCCCATCTGGTATGAAGCCAACTAGCACTAAGCATAGCCGAAGCCAAGCAAAAGACCGACCCAACCAGGTTCCTTGTCCAACAAATATAAAATCACTACCGCCTGGTCTGAACACCGTCCCGCAAAACCCCCACCACAATAGAAAACCAACAAAACCAAACCAAACATAAACTATAGATGATACAATAGCAGAGAAGAAGTGACCAACATGTCCACCTCTCGCATCCGCATGCCAGGCTGTTGACCCTATGAACCTACTTTGCCAAGTACCTCCGAAGAGTGTAATGGTAAGGAGGACCTGTACCCGCTGCCTGTCCCTCAAAACAAACTCATAAACAAAGGAAATTCATAGAGGTGGTGACAGACCTAAATGGCCAGTGGAGTCTATCTCCCACCCATGGTACCTTGCCCCCGCCAGCCAGGCCCATTGCCAAACCAAAAAAACCAAACAAACTTCCATAACACCCAGCACGCAGAACCCAAACAAGTCCAACCAGGTGGTTGCAACCTACTCTCCGCACAGGTGGCCATCAGCCAACTGGTCCGTCGGGGAGCCTTATAGCACTCAGCAGCTTCACCCAACTGCCCTGGCCAGACTGGAAACACTTAATTAGACCTCGCCCATCCTGACGCAGGCCTGACCGGTGCTCACAGGTGCCTCTCCCACCCCAATCAGCCCCCCCAAGCCCCATACACCAGACGCCACAGAGCCCATCCAGCCCTCCCAGCCCCTCAGACAGATCAACCATCTGATAGCCACAGGACAGCATATACCCAGCCCCACCAGGCAGCCATTGGTCTTGGCCACACGAACAGCACCCCAACCCTCAGCATCGTATAGCCGAGGGAGGCCCACCAGCTACAGCTGGGAGCCACAAAAGAGGTAGCACCAACACCCGAAGGCAACAGCACCAGCCACACCATCCAACCCAGCCGAACCGAAATCCAACCGAGTCGGGAAAGAGTAAGCAGAGCCAGCCAAAGCCAGCCCCACAGGTCCAGCAACAGGCACGGATTGAACGATGGGCGAGAGGCATCCACGACTGATGCGACAAGAAGGGGGAGGGCAAATGAACAGAAGCAGACAAACAGAAGGTAAGCCCCACTTGCAATGGGTGAAGCCACCAACTACAAACCACAACCAAACCACCAAAACGCACAGACAACGCGAGTATCTGGCAGCCAATTGTCCCACACTACCCCAGGTAGCAATGAAAAACCACACCAGGGGGTAAGATTTTTCAGGCTCAAAGCCATCCCCATCATAGCGAGGAGGAGACACCTGGCTGTACCACCGCATATGCCGTAAGGACAAAAACTTTAAGGGAATGGTGATAAACAATATCGTAGGATTCTGACCGTAGAAATATGTAATAACGAGGAGGGGGGGGCCGGCGAGGCCTCCTTCCCAGTGGATTGATGCGGCCGGTACGACGCGTTGATACTTGGGAAGGTCATCAGTCTAACCCAAGGGCGTTTTGAATCGTGAGAACTAAGGACTCTATTAAAACACCACAAAAAACATGAGCTGGCCCAAAGACCGACACGGGTGATCCCCCCAAACACAATGTTCAATCCCCTCAATCATACACGAAACCTGCGAGTAGACGATAGACAGGAAGCTATAGACATTTTACCGAAAGGGGCTTGTAAGCAACCATGTTGAAGTACTCGAAGTGACAGCATCATGAGAAACCATCAGACGAGGAAACGAGAAGCAAACAAGTAATCCACCATGCAACACCTAACAAGCCTCAATACCAAAGACCCCAGGAACATCTGAGTGAACTCAGATATCTCCCCCAGAATCCGAGGCATCAAAGCCCATCATGAGGGCGAAAGAATTGCTCTGGGCAAAGTGACGGCAAGGACGAGGAAAAGTACTTAGAATAAAGTATAAAGAACCTATCCTCCTTGGCCATATCGGCCTCCTTATATAGTATTCTTCCCACCCGTAGTCATGTGACCCAAAGTGGTCACATGTGTGAAACCAAATCATAACAAACTAGTCATGTGACCAAAGTGGTCATATGCTCAAAACTCATGACCTCATAGTGAGGTCATGTGCAAAAACTCTTAAACCAATCATAACGCAATAAACAAGTCATATGACTCGACTGAGTCATATGCGTGAAACCCATGACCTCATAACAAGGTCATGTGCAAAACATAAATCATACATGTAAGGCTTACCCGCAAGGCACACTCGCAAGGCATACTTGCTAGGCGCACGTCCCTTGACTCATATTTGAGCCATGTGCGAAAGCATCACAAATCCCATACATAACAAATCATATGACCCGAATGAGTCATATGTGTGAAACAATAACATACCTGTGACTCATAACCATGTGTCACATGAAAACCTTTTTTATGCCAAGCCATATTTGTGACACTGTGTTATATTGTTTGTATTGTAGATTCAATGTTTTGTGCCAAATTTCATTAAGCATATCAAGAATTAACATCGCTTGCTCACGCTTTAGAGAGTTATTTATCGATTCAACAACATTTGACATTTTACATCTGTATCATTTACCTCTTGAAAAAGTATCAACCTATAACACTTTATCAATTGCTTCTAAGTAGTAAGCACTTTTGGGACTCTCTTCTCACAGCTCCTGAAATTTGATTTGACAGTCATTAACTGATTTTGATTTTGCTAAGAACCAGAAAAAATATGCGATACTGCAAAACTGTTTAAAGTTTTAATATAAGTAGAGGTAATAAATAAAGCGATTTATTTGATTACCCAGTACTCTTTCAGCAGTCATATGACCCTTGTTCTTATCACTAATAAAAGTAGCATCTAGGACTTGTGGGATTGCTCACATTAATTTCTCCAAAAACTACGTCCAATCCTCTGTGTTTTCACTCTCCACCATACTCTAAGCAAGAACCAAGCTCTTACCATTTGTGTCATTTTCAACAGCAAGAAGTAAAGTTTATACAAATTTTGCTTTCAGGAAGGTACTGTGTGTAACATGTTCTCAAGGTGCTAATCACATTTTGAGATAAGATATGATAGTTGACAGGTGACCTACTTTTGTCGAGAGGAGGTAAGAGCTGTAAACTAAAGAAGGCTTCAAAGATGTATTGAGAAAACTTTAAAAAAGTAACTATTCAACCAAGTATATTGAAATACTGTCTCTTAAAGTCTGCCTTTTCTATCGTGGAATCAAGTGGTCTTAAATACACAAAACTGTTTATGTCTAGCATGAACAAAACTAATCAAAGGTATCAAGCGATACACTTTTGTAAAACAACTTAAGTATTGAAATGATACTTAAAACAAAATATAGAACAAAATCAACTATCAAATAATACTTAAAACAAACCAAGTATCTAAGCGATACTTAAAAATAAAAAGTAAAACAAAACCAACTATCAAATAGTACTTAAAACAAACTAAGTATCAAAGTGATACTTAAAACAAAATATAAAACAAAGCTCTTAACCAAGTACCCATACCAGTTACATTCTCCAAAACAAAACAACAGTTTAAAACAAAATAAAACCTAATAATCCTGAAAATTGGAGTTCTCAGAAGGCTCAAAGAACTCATTCTCTGTTAACATTCAATTTCTGTTATTAATACACCAAATACAAACAGAAGTTTTAACAAAATAACAGGATTTAAGGAAATGTAAATTATGGTCGTTATGAATACTAAACTCATGATCTACCTCCACACATGCCTCATTGAAATCAGAGCAATAGTCTACCCAGAGGATAGCAAAATAGTCTTCAGGTTAGATAACATCATAGTTCAACAACAGTTCAACAAGCTGGTATCGCTGTCTCATATTGAGCTCCTTATAGTTTGACATTGTTAAGGTATTCAGATGGTATTTGGTGATTAGATAAGATTGTTAAGAGCCTGCTCTATAGTTTGATTCTCATTATCGCTGCTTTCAAATTCCGACTTAAAGTATGTTGTCCAAAATCCATCTCTGGCTTTTAGTTCTTATTGCCATCGCTCAGTTTTTGGTATAGTCGGTATTTAGCACATAGTAATGTAATTGATAGTTGGCAGTAGGGTGGTATTTGGCTTGTTGGCTTCTCAATATTCATTTACCATGTCTATAGTGTACTCTAATCCTTCAAGTGGTTCTCAGCTATTTTCACTCGAAGGGTATTCTTTCTATTTGACTTGGAACTAATTACTTCCATGCTAAAGGCAGTGGTCTCAGATTTCTTCAACTTCTTATTCTTCCTTCTTATCAATGGTAATAGGTACTGGATGTAAATGGATTCTTCCAGAAAACTTGGTATCATCATTTGGATAGAAACACTTAATAGAGAAGACATGGAAAACGGTGGCATTGTAGTAATACATTTGTTTATCCATCTGGACAGTGTAGTTTTCTGTATACTTATTGAAAGCAAGTGCATTAAAAGGTCCTCACCATCAGGATGCTAGTTTCTTACTGCATCCAACATCGGTAATGAACATGTTTCTATTGACTATAAGTATATCTCTTGCTGGAATAGGGACATACTTGTGTTGTTGCTTCCGGGGAGTATTTGTAATTCAGAATTATACAGCTTTGATAGCTTGAAAATTATCATTCCAGATAACTTAATGTTGATTTATGTGATCATCTAAGGCTGGAATAGAGGAGTTGATGAAGAGTGTTGTAGGTAGGAGAGGGTATTGATGGCTGAATATTGCCTTGTATGGAAACAAACCAAGAGTATCTAGGTTTTCAGCATTAATATAGACAGGAAGCTCAACAAGGGTAGATTCCTAGTTTGTTTGTCATTTATTAATCAGATTCTAGATTCCGGTCTTTACTACTTTAATCTTTTATTTCGCTTGACTATTGGTTTCATGGTGTCTCAGGGCATCTACTATGTAGTTGATTCTCAGAGAAGTGATGGTGTTAGGAATACCAGAACCCGATGCCTAGGAACCACCCTAAGTAGGGTAACCCCACTCAGAATCAGAATTTCTGGTCTTCAACACCCCCCTCTGGCTCCCTTACGGGGCCCGCGTGTTATCATATATATTAATCTCAGTTGCGTCCTGTGATTATATTACCACAGAATTGAAGGTGTTAGAATAATACTATATACGTCATTGCCGTCCAACTGACCGAATTCGGTTTGCAGGGTATTTGAGAGGGGACCTTCGGCTAGGCCTGAGAAGTGGAACGGAGTAATTCCATCAACTACTCAGAGAGTTACTTGGCTCCAAAGACATGATACCTTTGGCATGGGCTGTAGGTAATGGGACGATTTAGCACAAAGAGATGATACCAAATGGTAAAGGATCTCTACTAGAGACCAATACATTTACATCTACCAGAAGAGTCTAGAACTCCAAAAAACACTACCAAGAAGCCAACGAACTTCACGGAGTGTTGCAACTGGGTTTCAGAACATGTCGTAGTCATGGAGTGATTCCCAATACTACAATGATTACTGAAACCTACTACCCAGAGGGCAACCAAGGGTTGCCGACAGTGGGATTAATTACCAATCTGGTGGAATAGCTTCCTGCGAGTTAATAGAAAGTCATCCAGAGAAAATCTATCTGTTAGGTATGGAGTTATAAAGAATCAGAGTCAGACGACCTATGATAGTTGTAATAACGACCACCTTTGCAGATATAGCCGTGAATAAAACTGATCATTTTATCAATAGCGAAGACAATTGGAGCCAACTCAGTTCGACTTAAGAACTAAGCTATAAGTCTAAAGACTCTGCTAATCGGGATATTACTATCGGGGGCAACACGCTTCCTAAGAAGAAATATTAAAGAGGGTGTGATAGTTTTCAGGGTCCACAGGTGTTTTGTCACGAACGTGGCTTAGCAAGAAAAGGGTTTTCACGTGACACATGGTCATGAGTCACAGGTATGTTATTGTTTCACGCATATGACCTATTCGGGTTCTATGATTAGTTATGTGTGGGATTTGTGATACTTTCGCACATGGCTCAAGTATGAGTCATGGGACATGCGCCTGATGGGTATGCCTTATGAGTGTGCCTTAAGGGTAAGCCTTGCGCATATGATTTATGTTTCGCACATGACCTCATTATGAGGTCATGGGTTTTGTGCATATGACTCAGTCGAGTCATATGACTTGTTTATTGCATTATGATTGGTTTATGAGTTTCGCACATGACCTCGCTATGAGGTCATGGGTTTTGAGCATGTGATCACTTTGGTCATATGACTAGTTTGTTATGATTTAGTTTTGTACATGTGACCACTTTAGGTCACATGACTAAAGGCGGGAAGAACACTATATAAGAAGGCCGATGCGGCTGAGGAAGATAGGTTCTTCACGCTTTGTTCTAAGTACTTTTCCTACTTATTACTTTAACGAATATAAAATACCTTTATGATCTTTATCTTTATTGCAACGCCAAAAGAAGGTGCTTTACGAAGAAGAGTTAGAGAAAGCTTACGATAGGCGGTCCCGGTAGAAGACAACGGTCTTGTACTATCGGTAACGTATGCAGAGGCCTAGAGCTATCGTAAGACAAAGAGAAGAAGAAGACAGGAAGAGAAGTATCGTTCCCCGTCGCCAAGCACTAACTATCTAAAGAGGGATCGTTACATGTTTGCACCTTGGAAGAAAACTCAACGTCACGAATTACGATTGAAGAAGTATATAGTTGTATGATAAATAGATGTAGTCCGCGAACACTCAGACGCGGAATATAAATATCGATGTGCCTCCCAAAGCTTTAGACATCATCAAGCAACCGAGAAGAGACCTTAATAATATAATATTGTTTTTACGATTCTATCCTACTTTACCTACTTTACTTCCCTCCTAGTAGTCATAAACAAAACGAGTCAAGTCCAAGCCTTCCTAGACAATCTCCATCTACAAAATGAATCTTGATTGGCCTAGACAATCTTGAAGTCTATCAAGTTGTCTCCGCCTAACAGATAGTTTGTTTCCAGAATCTGGATGTGAAACAGGTATTGGCAGTGTTGACTGTTAGGTGGAGACAACCTGATAGACTGCAGAGTTGTCTAGGTAAACCAAAATTCATCTCAGTAGATGGAGATTGTCTAAGAAGGCTCAGATTACACTCGTTTTATTTATGACTACCAAGTGCAAAGTAAAGTAGGTAAAGTAGAATGGAATAGTAAAAATAATATTATATTGTTAAGGTCTCTTCCGTGTTGCTTGATATTATCTAAAAGCTTGTGAGGGGCTTCGATATTTATATTCCGTATCTGAGTGTTCGTAGACTACATATATCTATTATACAACTATGTACCTCTCTGATTATAACTCATAATATTGGATATTCTTGAAGGTTTGAGCACCCATAGACCCTGAAAATCACTACACCCTCTTCGGTTATTGCAATATAGCTAACTGGGATTTATGCTGTTCCCAATAGTAATTATCTGATTGTCAGAGTCTTTAGACTTATGGTCTAGTTCACAAGTCAAACTGAGTTAGCCCCAATTGTCTCTGTCATTGATGAAATGATCAGTTTCATCTACAGGTTGTATCTGTGAAGCTAGTTGTAATCAGAACCTTTCTAGGTTGCCTGACTTCAAACCTTTATAACTCCTTACTTAACTAACAGATATCTTCTGGAAGACTTTCTACTAATTCACAGGAAGCTATTCCACCAGATTGATAAGTAATCCCGCGGTTGGCAACTCTTGGTTGCATTGGGTAACAAGGGTTTCAATTGCCATTCTAGTTTTAAGAATTATTCCTGCAGCTATAACGGGTTCTGAAACCTAGTTATAATACTCCATGAAGTCTATTGGCCTTCGTGGTAGTATTCGTCAGAGTTCTAGACTCTTCTAGTTATTATAGGATGGGCTCGAATGTATTGGTTTCTTGTTGAGATGCTTTATTATTCGATACCATCTTTTCATATCAGAAGGTTCCTTTACCACAGCCTATACCAAAGATCTCACATCTTTGAAGCCTAGTAACCTCTTAGGTAGTTGGCTGTTAGCAATACCTAGATCTGATATCTAGGAGTTAATCTAAGTAGGGTAACCTCACCTGGAATCAAAATCTCTGGTTTTCAACACCCCCTTCTGGTCTCCTTACGGGGCCCGCATATCATCATATATATCAATCTCCATTGCGTCCTGTAACTATAATACCACAGACTTGAAGGTGTCAGAAAGTCACTGGATACGTCGCTGCCAACTGCCTGACCAGATCCTGGTAATAGGATATATGTCAGGGGACCTTCAGCTAGGTCTAAAAGGTGGAACAGAGTAAATCCATCAACTATCTAGAAGGTTACTAGGCTTCAAAGATGTGATATCATTGGCATAAACTGTAAGTAATAGGACGTGTTCACATAAAGAAATGTTATCGAATGGTGAAGGATCTCAGTAAGAGACCGATATATTCATATCTACTCTTCAATATCAAGAAGAGTTTAGAACTCTGAGGAACAATACTATGAAAGCCATTGGACTTCAAAGAGTGTTACAACTAGGTTTCGGAATACATTGTCGTTACGAGAACAATTTCCGATACTACAACAGTAATTGAAATCCTGTTACCTAGAGCAATCAAGAGTTGCCGACCGAGGAAAAATTGGTCAATCTGATAGAATAGCTTTCTACGAATCAGTACGAAGTACTTTGGAAGACATATATTGGTTGGGTAAGGAGTTATGAAGGTTTAAAGTCAGACGATCTGAAAAGATTGTGATTATAACTACCTTCGCAGATGCAACTTGTAGAAGAAACTGATCATTTCATCAATGACGGAGACAATTGGGGTCAGCTCAGTTCAACTTGAGAACTAGGTCATAAGTCTAAAGACTTTAATGAATGGATAACTACTATTGGAAACACTATAGTTCTAAGTTAGTTATATCGTAATTGCTAAAGAGGGTGTAGTGATTTTCAGGGTCTCCGGGTGTTCGCACCTTTCAAGAATACCCGATGTTGTGAGTTATAATCAGAGAGGTACATAATTGTATAATAAATAGATGTAGTCCGCAAATACTCAGATACAGAATATATATATCGAAGTGCCTTACAAGCTTTATACATTATCAAGCAATGTAGAAGCGACCTTAACAATATAATATTATTTTACAATTCTATCTTACTTTACTAAATTTACTTCACTCATAGTAGTCATAAATGCAACGAGTGAATTTGAGCCTTCCTAGACAATCTCCGTCTACAGAAACGAATCTTGGTTGGCTCAGACAATTCTGAAATTTATCAGATTGTCTTCACCTACCAGTACTACCTACTTGTAAAAGTATCCTGACACTTTAGCACCAATACAGACAGTATTAGCGCTAAGGTGTCTGGATACATTTGAAAACAGGGAGTATATTGTTAGATCTCCTTGTTACCAAGACTCTCTACCTATCTACCTACCTTTTCCTACCGCACAATACGGCCAGGACACCAAGTATCCTGCTGTATGTTCTACTTAAACTGAAACTTCCAAAAACATGGGCTTTCTAGCTCGCATACGAGAATAAGAAGCTCATAACAACAATACAGATCTGGCTGATAATAACAAACATGATTTTTGCCTTCAACTAAATGGTTCCTTATTTTGAAATATTGATACAGCTATCACCAATATAGCTTGAGCCTGATATGAGGTTCAAGAATGTCAATACTCTATACTTTCAGTCAAAGAATATATGCAAGAACTACTTACTCTATCAACAAATAAAAGATAAGTGATTGGGATAAAGAGATATTTTGTCATGTGGAGAAAACCAAGTTATAATTTGCTTATATACAAAATATTTAATAAAAACAAAAAAAACAAACTTATAGTATACAAGCTCTATTACAACTATCAGATAATATTTTATTTATTAAGAAGAATACTATAGTAAAAGTATATTGCTAAATACTATAAGGCCCTGTTTTGTGTGCAAGAAAAATATCATTTTTCTTTCTTAAATGGCATTTTTTCATCATATATTTATAAATAAATGGAGATGTATTTAGCACATAAATCAAAATAGAGTATTTTTATAATGAATTTTTATAGATTTATTTTAGAGTTGGGAGTATATTAGAGATAAGAGTTTAGGAAAAAAATTTATTTAGTATTTGTACCTAGATACATACTATGTAATACTATAATAATATTGTAATAAAATAAATATTGACTAAATTCTCTTAACTAAGGCCACTCTATTATCTCATCTATCCACATACTATTGCCTGTTGTTGGTATTGCTCCAGTAGTTTAAGGAATAAAGAAGGATGGTTTTGAACTTGAAATTGCTAAAAAGCAATGGAAGCTGTTAAAATTGTTAGATAATAAGATTAAAAAAAAAGGTTAAGGCAATAACCAAGAGGAATGATAATGAGAAGAACTTGTAACTAACAAGGAGAAAAGGGAGAGCATGCAATGTCCAAGAATATGTACCAATTAAGGCAATTCTAGAAGTGGAATTAAAGATAGAGTACTGAGAGGAGAATGGTGGGTGTAGTAGAAAGCTTAGTAGTAACTGGACTTGTAATAGAATAGAGGAAAACTACCATTTTATAACAACTAGAGGTAGGCTGTCAAGATCTGCCATGATTTGCTAATTTTGTATATTGATAATTAGTCACCTCTGACTAAAGACAGTCACAATACTAGTTTTTCAAGCCCTAAAATAATTGTAAAAGGCTTGCCAAATACCAATATTTATGAAAAATGGCATTTTTTTTATATGATTGCGAGCCAAACAGGGCCTAATAATATTTTTGGAAATATGATACTACAGTATTTTTATTTTAACTTATAAGCTATTTTCAGAAAATACAATAGTATTTATTTATTGGTACATGCCAAACAGGGCCTAAATAAAATAATAAAAATAACTTTTAGTTTACCAACTATTCTGAGTAGAGTTATGCATAGTAATAAAATTAAAATAATATTATATTTTTATTTGTGTCACTTGGTTGATACTAGAATTTTTACAAAATTTTACCAAAAACTAGCTATATCTAGGCTTAAAAATAAAATAAAATTAAAATTAAAAAATTAAAAATAAGTAACTATTATAATAATATTATCATATTAATACTCAAGGTATATTGATCACTATCTTAGACTAAATTAGGTGTAATATAAATGTCATAAATATCATAGTCATTCTTAAATGAATTTATATATATTAGCAAAAATTTTTATCTGTGTCTGGTACTAAGTTATTTCTTATTATATAACTTTACAAATATAAGTCTTTATTCTTGTGTTAAAAACAGACATCAACTCACTTATCCTAAGGCTATATTCTTATAATCTTATCTTATAAACATCAACCATATCAAGTATGATACTATCATTTACCCTGTTCAGATGGGGTGATAAATGAGGACTAAGAGGAATACAAGAACACGAACATTTATTAGGACATTATTGCCTGTTGCAGGAATATAGATAAGAGGAATATAGGTCATCCTAACACCTTTTAACATTTATTGATTCAATGCCGGAACATATAGAGGCTGTCATTGCAGAAAACGGGGTCATACTCGTTGGTGAATGCCAATTATTTCATAATATTATATTTTTCTTTTTTAAATTTTTTCATATTTTTTTGATTATGATAATATAAAATTTTATGCAAAGAAACAATAGTCGCATTTTGCTTAAACCCCACCCTGTACCACTTTTATGCTAACTACATTTGCTAATTACGGGGATGATTTAGTATCCTTGGCAATGCACTCTCAGCTCCCGAGATCCCCCTGTGTTCGCTCCGCTCATGCTGGGGACTTGGATTGGTAGTGAAAGAGCTAGCACTGATTAGGTGAGGCTCATGTTGTTGTGCCAAGAAGTCATGTATGTTTTGATTTCCCCTCCACAATTCCCCGTGTTCCTCCCCTCCAAACTCCCTATCTCGACTATACAAACAGTCAACCATCAACCCTCAATTTTAGACAATCTAATACCCTAGGTCAACATCTTATATTTGCGGCGACTCAATGTCGTCAGTAACCCCTGCCAGACCTTCTAGGCGGGCAGCCGCCTCACGACGTACGAAAAAGGTTGTCGAATCCTCAGAGTCAGAGGCGGAATTGGAAGCTCCAGCAATAGAAGAGGGAGATTATGAGGAAGCCGAAGAGGGAGAAGATGAGGATGAAACACCGCCCCCCCGCCCAACACCTCGCCGTAAGTCAAGGAGAATCACTAGTGCACCAGCTCCCGCAGTTGCACCACCGAGAACTGCCAGAACTCGGCGTACACGGTCTGGGGCAGAGCCAGAAGCTCCCCCGTCCATTGCTCCTAAACCTCGAGCAACTCGTACATCAAGGAAAAAAGCCCCACTTAAATTAAAGACTCCAGAGATAGAGGAGGATTTGGATAGGAGGGATGTCTTAGGTAAAGAACAAGTGCCTGGGAAGGGGGATGCTCTTGAACAAGAAGATACGCCCATGGGAGAAGGTGCCGAGGAAGACCCTATTGTCCAGAAGCAAACGCCTCGGCCATCTGCGACACCCGCACGTCTGCTTCCACAAGCCCTTGGACCTACTGGGCAGCTTCGCACACCCTCCCCAACACCATCTGGTCGACCGACACCAGCGGTAGCACCACCATCGGAACAGCCACAACCGGAAGCGGCACCAACTACTCCTATTAAGCCTCTTGAAGGAATGGTGACATCGTCGATGGCCGGAGGGGATGCAGTTACCCCACGACCTACGTCTTCCTATTCAAATAGCTCGCAAAATCCTCCAGTCATTGTGAAGTCCAGGGCAAATGCTCTTTTCCAACAACAGCAGTTGGAACAAGAACAGGGACCTAGGCCTCGGCTGGTTATTACTCACTTAGTGTTAATGAACTTCAAGTCGTATGCTGGCAGACAGGAAGTTGGACCTTTCCATGCTTCATTTTCGTCCGTTGTCGGGCCAAATGGTTCGGGAAAGTCTAATGTCATCGACTCTCTTCTATTCGTCTTTGGATTCCGCGCAAGTAAGATGCGACAAGGCAAGGTTTCGGCCTTGATTCACAACTCGGCTGCTTTCCCGAACCTTGATTACTGCGAAGTCGAAGTCCACTTCCAAGAAGTCCTTGATGCGGCTGGCGGTGGGCATGAGGTGGTTCCAGATTCAAAGTTGGTTGTTTCGCGTCGAGCCTTCAAGAACAACTCTAGCAAATATTACATCAATGGCGGAACGAGTGATTATACCCAGGTTACGACTCTCCTTCGCGGCCGTGGAATCGATCTTGACCACAAGCGATTCCTTATTCTCCAGGGCGAAGTTGAGAGTATTGCTCAAATGAAGCCTAAGGCTCAGCACGACAGTGACGATGGTTTGCTAGAATATCTAGAAGATATCATCGGCACAAGTAAATATAAACAACCTATTGAGGAGTCTGCCACCCAAGTCGAGGAACTTAACGAGATTTGCGTTGAGAAATCTACCAGGGTACAACATGTCGAGAAGGAAAAAAACAGCCTCGAGGACAAAAAGGAGGCCGCACTTGAGTTCATCCGGAACGAGAATGAGCTCACAATGAGAAAGTCTGCGCTTTACCAAATTCATATTGCGGATAGTACAGCGAACATCAATGTCACCGCAGAGATGACCACTCAATTGCAAGCACAACTGGATGAGGAGCTGGAGAAGCATCGGGGCAATCAAGATGAGATCAAGAAACTTGAGAGAAAGTACAAGGCCGGCTCTAAGGAAGTGGAGGAAGTGGAGGCTGCTACAAAAGCTATCCTTAAGGAGCTAGCCAGGAGCGAAAAAGAGAATGTCAAGTTTCAGGAGAAAGAAAAGTTTCTTACCCAGAAGCAGAAAAAATTACAAAAGGCTATTCAGACGGTTTGTCCCCACGGATTTATTTTTAAATGAGTTATATTGCAGGCTAATATCAAAAAAGAATAGATTAGCTGCATCAGAGGCGGCTGCTACAATTGAAAAGCACACGCAGGATCTCGAGAGATTTGGTAAACAGATAGCGACTTTGGAAGCGAATTTGGGTGCCGAAGAGCAGGAGTTGGATCGTATCCGTGATACTCTCAAAGGTGGCCAATCCCAGCTTCCTGATACTAGTGTTTCTTTGAATGAAGTTAATATATATGTATAGAGAAAACGCAGGGATATTCGGATCAGATCGCTGTTAAGCAAAAGACGCTAGAACCGTGGAAGGAAAAGATCAATGAAAAGCAGTCTGCTATTGCGGTTGCGCGGAGTGAGCTTGATATACTTTATGAGAAAAACAACGCTAGTCAGAATGCCATGGAGGAGGCTCAAACGAAAATTGCTGCCATCGACGGGTCCCGCGCTGAGAAGGAACAGGAGCTCAAGGATTGTCAGAAAGAGATTGCGAAGCTCAGCAAGCAGGGTCAGAAAGTGCAGACTGAGCTCGAGAAGATAAACCAGAGGGAGCCGCAGTTACGGAACAACGTTTCTGGGGCAAGGCAGAAGGCCGACGAAGCCAAGGCCTCCCTTGCTGCCACACAGACTCAGGGTAACGTCTTGACTGGATTGATGCGATTGAAAGAGTCTGGTAGAATCGAAGGATTCCATGGCCGTCTCGGGAATCTTGGAACGATTGATGCTAGATATGATGTCGCCATCTCGACTGCTTGTCCCCAGCTCGACAACATGGTTGTGGATAGCGTTGAGGCAGGTCAACAGTGTATTGACTACCTTCGAAAGAATAACCTTGGAAGAGCCAACTTCATTTGTCTCGACAAACTTCACTCTAGAAACCTTAATGCAATTGAAACGCCAGAGAATGTACCTAGGTTGTTCGACCTTGTCAAGCCGAAGAGCCCAGTACTTGCTCCTGCCTTCTACAGCGTCCTCCAAGATACCCTTGTTGCGAATGGCCTTGCACAAGCCAACCGTATTGCGTACGGAGCTAAAAGATGGAGGGTTGTGACACTAGAGGGACAGTTGATTGATAAATCGGGTACTATGACTGGAGGTGGCCAAACTGTCTCTAAGGGAAGGATGTCGAGTAAACTTGTCGCCGATACCTCCAAGGAAGCAGTTGCCAAATTGGAAGCCGATAGAGACGCACAGGAGAGAATCTTCCAGGAGTTTCAGCAACAGCGAGGCGAGCTGGAGTCAACTCTCAGGGATATAAAAGGGCGTATACCAGAGGCAGAAGTCATGATTTCTAAGATTGTGCTCGAGATCGAAGCTGGGAACAAACAAAGGACAGACTTGGAGAAACGGATCCGGGAATTGAGTGCACAAGGCAAAACCTCTAAGGTAGATGACAAACAAGTTTCAACTCTTGAGGGTAGGATTAAGCAGCTGGGCCGAGAAATTGGGGGACTCAACTCCGGAACTGCCGGGATAGAGGACGAAATTAAGTCCCTGCAGAACCTAATCATGGAGGTCGGCGGTATCAAGTTGAGATCACAGAAGTCCAAGGTGGACGGCATTAGGGAACAGCTCGAGACGCTGAACGAACAACTCTCCAATGCCGACATGGCCCGAACAAAGGCCGAAAAGAGTCGAACAAAGGCCGAAAAGGCATTCAACGGCAGCACCAAAGAGCTTGAGAATATCGCAGTTGAGCTTGAGGAGTTGCATGAGGAGATCCAGGACCATGCAAAGCTGGCCGAAGCCGATAACGCAAAGGCGGAAGAGGCACAGGCTTATCTCGAGGAGAAGTCAGAGGAACTTGCTGCTGTTAAGGAAGAACTTGATGAGAAGCTAGGCGAACTCAACAAAACTAGGGCTGCTGAAATTGAGATGAAGAATAAGTTGGAAGAGCACCAGAAGGCGCTTGTAGATAACCAGAAGAGGTTAAGGCACTGGGAACAGGAGCTAAGCAAGCTAGAATTGCAAAGTGTTAGGTATGTTGTTACTGCGGTTATGGGTCTGGGCTTGGTACTAATATCGGTCGCAGCGATGGTGCTGAGGCAACTGAAGAAGACCTTAGTCTGCCTGAGTACACTGAAGATGAACTGGCAGATATGGATAAGGCTCAATTGAACGGCGAGATTGCGGCTCTAGAAGGTTCGCGCCCCGTTCAAAGCGGCCCGTTGTGGTGGATGTTGATTTGAATGCTGAATAGAAAAACTGCAAAACGTGAACGTCGACATGGCCGTCCTTGCCGAGTACCGTAAGCGCGTTGAGGACTACCAAAGGCGAAGCAAGGACCTTGAAGAGTCAGTTATCGCGCGTGATTCTGCCAAACAGCGGGTGGATGACCTCCGGAAACGACGACTCGAAGAGTTTATGGAAGGATTTAGCGCGATCTCATTACGGCTAAAGGAAATGTACCAAATGATCACTATGGGCGGGAATGCTGAGTTAGAGCTTGTCGACAGTTTAGATCCCTTCTCAGAGGGGATTCTCTTCAGTGTTATGCCGCCGAAAAAGAGTTGGAAGAACATTTCCAATCTTTCCGGTGGTGAGAAAACACTTAGTTCCCTTGCGTTGGTGTTTGCTTTACATCATTACAAACCCACTCCGTTATACGTCATGGACGAGATTGATGCTGCGTTGGATTTCAGAAACGTCTCTATTGTCGCTTCGTATATCAAGGAACGAACCAAGAATGCCCAGTTTATTGTTATCTCTCTGAGAAATAACATGTTTGAACTCGCAGCACGGCTGGTTGGAGTGTATAAAGTCAATCACATGGTAAAACATTCCTCTCTTCACCCTTCCTATTTCTATTATTTATCTAGAAATTGTGCTAACCACTGCAAACAGACTAAGAGTGTGACTATCGAAAACCAAGATTATATAGAAAAGCATTAATTTCTTTTGCTTTTTATTATTGCTTTGTATCGTGGTAGGGTGGGTCTCTCTGGGGTTAGGGTGCGGTTTTATTCTATTATCACTCTAGAAACGTGGGTTATTGGGTAATCATAGTTTTTTTTTTTTTTTTTTTGCAATCACTGTTTGCTATCCAGAACTGGGCGGGCAGAGCCTAACAAAGAAGCTCATGGTTTGGTTCTAGAGAGAAAAAAAACCCCGTGTCACTCGAACGCCCAAATGCTTAGCAACGCCTCCAGCATCCCAAACCAGAACTATTCGAGTACTTGTACTGTACTAGTACTGTACACTAAAAACCGACCCTCTTGATAAATTTTATGTTCTTAAGCCTCTTGTACAAGTACTCGTACACTCTTTTTCCGCTTAGTAATAGATATAATATTATATAAAGAAAGTAGCACCTGGTGATTGTGGTATCATACAAGTAATTTAAATTAGCACAACAACAACCCTCCCCGCATCTGGTCACTCGTCCCAAACTCACCTTTCGCTTCCCAAGACCTAAATTACGGGTAATCCTCCAAGTCGATCACCCGCACTTGCATTGCCGAGTCCAACCTACAGTACTTGTACAGTACTCCCAGTGACTCTTTCCCCTTCCCCCACTTCTGCACGCGACACCGACTTCGCACACGTACGCTTCCAACACGCGACTCACACGCAGACCCCGTGACAAAAGTGCAACTCGTCGAGTGAATCATAACCCCGCGCGAACAAGGACTTTATATATATATATGTATCTGTCCCCCCCCCATGGCCCTCTTTCCCCGCCTTGACGAAAAGGGCGGAGCATAAGTGTCAGGGGTGAAATTCGTTGATGGTACTTGTCCAGTACGGTACCGTATGGCACTCTGCACGAGGCACAATGCAAGTCATTGTTTATCGGTACAGTATTTTGGTTCGTTGGTTCGTCAGGGGGAGTCAAGCCGTGCTGCAGAGCAGTTGTGGTATTACTCATAGGCGCACGCGTGATTATTAGAGTGAGATAAGGCGGAGGAGTGTGCAGGGGGAGGGGGGGGGTATATATATTAGGAGGAGGCGCTTCCGCTGTTCTTTTTTTTTAAAAGTTCGCACATGTACTTGTACGAGGTACACTTTGTTTTCCTTCTTTTCTTCTTCTTGACTCCTTATTTATTTATTTATTTACTCGAGTACCGGTATGTGAGTGAATTGCTCTGAGTCATATCAAAAAAAAAGAATAGATAAACAACCCCTGCGCCCAATATGGACGCTGCTACTCTCCGAACAACTAGTGAAGAGAAGAATGACCCTGAAGCCATGTCCTCCCCCTCCTCGCCCCTAGAGACCGCCGAAGCCACCACCACCCCTCCACCAACCTCCTCCTCCACCTCCCAGCCAACAACTCCGCTAACCGAAGCCACGGATCCCTGGGAGGAACTCTCCACGGGCACCGCGGAAACCTCCCTGTCAGCCACCTTCTCGGTGCTGAAGGGGTACAATCGCGTCCCGATCTACGAACGCAGAGCGCAATGGCTGGCAGAGCAGCAGTCCCGGCGCGAGCAGGTATTCCACCATCGCCTGGCGCTCCCGCGCGGGAATGCTGGGGATTTCAACCCGAACGCGGACCTGCCGTTTCCAATTACAGCGCAGTTCTTGCAGTCGTATGGTGGGGGGGAACAGGAGAGAGGGAGGAGGGTGCATTGGAGTGGTAATCGGGAGGGCGGGGGTTCGGGGAGGACGGTGGTTGCTGCTGGGATGGTTGTCGGGATGAGTGAGGGCGAGGAGGAGGAGTATGAGTATGAGGAGGAGGGGGAGGGGACGTCAACGATTGCATCGCCAGTTAGTGAGCGTTCGGAGAGCGGTGTTCATGCACTCGTGCCGTCTCCGGTGCACCGGGGGGAGGAGGAGTCGGGAGTGTTTAGGAAGCCGAGGCTGGATAGGAAGACCAGCGGCATCCCCAGCTTCGACAGTCTCTTCGAGACGAAATGGGATTTTGATATGCTCATTCGAAATGTCACTCATGCTTCGAGCAAAACTAAAAAAGGTTGGGTTTTAGACGAACCCAAGACTTCTATTAGGCAATCTAAAGATATCCCCATGGCTTCCTCCTCTTCGTCTTCGCGAGTCAGCGAGAGCTCCATCTTCGGGAGCATGCACGGATCGAAGGCGACCTTTGGGAGTTACTTGAAGTACCTCCAGAGTCATCGCAGGAGTTATTCTTTCGGAATGCTCCTCTTCGGATGTCTAAGCTTGGTCATGTTGCAGAATAGATTCCTAATGGCAGGAATAATGACGGAGACACCTTTGGCGCAGGCCAGGTATGCTTACGAGGGGTATAATGCTTCGCAATATGCCACTATAGACTTCCCGGGACTCCTCTCGACCGAGACAGCGTTGGAGAAGAGCCTTGCAAGCGTCGCTGCAGCACCCGCTCTTGCCAGATTGCTAAAACAGAGTGAGATAACTGTCAGCGATCTGAGCACCGTAGTCCAACACAGCGACCTAGACTGCAAGCACACCCTCTCGGACCTCCTCCTCAAATTCGCGACTCAAGCGGGAGACGTGGCAGGCTTACTCCAGGCCTTTGAAAGCACCGTCAGTCGAGCACTCACTCAGTAAGTCACTTCCCACCCCCTCCTACCATACCAAAGCTGACAAGTCCAGACTCGACTCCGCCAACGCCCAAACCCTCCAGCACCTCAACCACCACCTCCCCCCACCACTTCCATTCTACAAATCCCTCCTGAGGAAAAACCCCCACCACTACTACCACCTCCTGCCCTCACAAACGCAACACCTCTCAACCGCCCACGAAATACTGGCGCACCACATCAACAACACGCTCTCAGCCCTCGCCCAGGAAACCGGCGCAATCCTGCGCTCCCTGAGGACACTCTCCCACCAACACGCGCCAATCTACGCATCCATAGTCCGGGAATTCACCGCGATCGAGCGCGCCCAGACTACCCTGTGGACGCGCGCTCGCGGAGTGGACTACAGCGAGAGTAAGGAGTTACTCGCGCTTGTGGGCACGTATGAAGAGAAGGCGCGTGGGTACGTCGAGAGGGTCGGCATGGAGTACGTCGCGCTGCGTGGGGAATTGGTGGGTTTACGAGAGGGGTTGAAGGAGGCGGGACGAGTGAGCGGTGGTGAACTTGTTCCATTCGAGGCGCAGATTCGCGCTGTGAGGGGGATGGTGGAGTTGAAGAGAACAAGGGACGCACGGATGAGCGCGAGGAGCGGCTGTCTGGGCGGGGTAGGGAAGAGGAGCGGTGGCGGCGGAGCGGCAGTGGGGTATCGCGGGCTGTTCAAGCCGACGAAGACTAAAATTACTTAGAGAAATGGAAAGACCGGAAAATAGTTTGTATACATGCACCATATTCCGGCCCCTTTTCGCTTGGATTTTAGGGAAAAAACATGTCCCCGGAAGGATGGGAGTTTGAGAACGGACGGTGCACGTCTTTCAGAAAAAATTGTCTGGAGAGATGGGATTTGCAAGTCGAAATTGATTTTCCTTGCGTACCGACGGGACGGACATAAGTTGGGGCAAAATTGGCACACAGGAAAACGACCCTTCCCCTCTCCGACTCGAAAAACGAGTTTTTGCGAGAAACATAGATGGAAGCTTCCTCCTCCCGCTTTCCTTCCTATATTACTGCTTTGTTCACTTCACTTTGTCGATCAAGCAAGCGTACGTATTCTCCTTCGTTCATTTGTAGTGTATGCATAGAATATCACTATTTGTCGCGCCGCTATCACCATTTTCCTGCCTCTTGCATCGCTCCCCCACCGTTTGACGTCCTGTCTATACCCTGCCCTGGCCCTACATGCATTTATCTCTCAAAATCACATCAAACCCTATACACCCTCATCACTATGCCATCTACGCTACCCTCACCTTTTCCCTCTTTTTCCGATTACCATTCTTTCGGTCGGGTTCGATTGCTCACTTTACTCTTTTTTCTTTCGTTGCGAACGATTGTGTGATAGGGAGCGATCGAGCGAGCGAGCGAGTGGCTTTCGGGGGGGTGGATAGATTGATGGAAACGGGGCAGGGAAATTCACGGGGCCTGATTCGACAAGACGTCTGAAGGAAGGAAGTGGGGGGGGGGGCAGGGAGGAGAGAGAGAGAAATTGGGTTGCTTAAATTGTCTTCACACCTTTTTTCCTTCTATATCAAGTTAGGTATGATACTTTGTTACTATCATAGGTAGCAACTGAATTGCACAACCATATACCACCTATTGAAAAGCAATACTTTATCCCCAATCACCCGCCCCCCTCTCTAAATCTTCGCCTTCAATTCCTCAAACAGCGCCTTCAACCCGTCCATGTCAGTAGCCTGTGCCGGCCACTCAATCCCCAACCCTTCCTTCGCATTCGGCTTCGGAATCTATCACCACCCCACCAAACCGTTAGCCCTCCGTCCTCCTGTACAAGATATGGCTCGATAAGAGAATCTACCATATGGACATGAACATGATCGACAAGCTGATGCGCCCCACGTCCGTTGTTCTGCAGAATGTTGTACTCCACTGCACCGGCCGCTAATGCGAGCCTCTTTGCGGCGGGGAGGAGCTCGCTGAGCTCTGCGTCGGGCACGTCGTGGAGCTTTTCGCCGTGGGTTTTGGGAATTAGGAGCTGGATGTGGGTTAATCATTTGCCCACTTGATTGTGGGGGGAGGTGTGGAAGAGGGTGGGGATTACAGCGTGTCCGCGAGAAAGAGGATTGATATCGAGGAATGCTAGGATTTTGTCGGTTTCGAGGAGCTATAGGGTGTGCTGGTCAGTGCTGTGTGGGTTTCTTTCTTTTCCGGATTGGAGTGCGGGGAGCGGAGAGGGGGAGAGTGGGGAGAGATTGGGAAGTGGGGTAGAAAAACCTTGAAGGAGGGGATTTCGCCACGGATGATTTTGCAAAAGATACAAGCCGCAGCAGACATTTTGGTGGTTAGTTGGGCTCTGTTTGAGTTGGCGGCTGCAGTGTGATGATTGATGGTGGTGTTTTATTGTTTGGAGGTTGATTTTGCGTGACGGTTTGATGGGTGTTTGGCTTCGGGAGCTGGAAGTCGGGAGTTTTTAAAAGTTCCCTGGGTTTTTGGTTTGTCACCTTTTTTTGGTAGTCTAATTGAAGAATACCGGTATTGATACAAGTGGCCTTGCGTATATTATTGCAAACTATGCTATAGTCAAAATGCTGTAACCTTTCGTCAATATATTAGCACTATTGTATGTGAAGGTCTTTTGGAGTAAAAGTTACTACTCAGTACGTTGCCAAAAACATACAAGTAATTTTAAATTTTATCACTGCTGCCACGCTATGCTACGATTGAAAAACTAGCCCTCGTTATCTCCCATTCATTACTTGTACCTCGGAACCCCCCTTCCCCTAGCGATCCCACTGCCCCGCCCTCCCCGACCACCCCTTGGTCCACGGCGGGCAGGGGTCTTTGTAGGGGTCGGGACCCTTGGTGGAGCGGGTTCGTGAACGAAGGATTGGTCGTTTGTTCTACGATAAAAGGTCAGGCTCCCAATTATAAGAGGAAGGGGGGGGATCACACAAGAATGTAGTTTCAGCGTCATAATCAGATCTCCAACCGCCATGCTGTGAACCACGGCCCGCCGATCGACCTAAGAGAAGTCAGAGCAAACCCCTCAAACCACCAAACGCAAGCTTAACAAACCCAACGTAACCTCATGCTCCTCCGCTCTCTTGAATGACTCCTGAACCGGCGCCTACGGGAGAAACCATTAAGCTGGCTCCGTTACGTTGAAAGATTTGAGGGGACAAACTTCGGTAAAATCCACGCAGAAAGCATTCATGTTCAATCCATAGAGAAAACTAGCGAAGCTCTCGCTAAACCTGGATAAGCTATCATGCATAATCTGCATATCCGCCATATTAACTTCTAGGGTAGTCACGGCATCCGAGAGCTCGGCGAATGCAGGTTCGAGTGCGTTGAGCGGGAAAGCATCATCAACCGTTTTACCGGCAAGGGAACCACGCGAGGAGCGGCGTAGCGGAGTATGCGGACGAGAGGGAGGCCGAGATCCAGACTTGTTCTGACGATTGGACGATGAGGGAGTAGCAGCTGTTTCTGTCATATTGGCGGTAGTGGTGGCGGTGGTAGTGTAGAAGGGGTACTCGAGCACAGGACGAATGCCGGTGTGATAAGTTATGGATGAAGAAATGGATGATGACCTGACAGTCATGTCTGCTCGGGCTCGGCTCTGGGTCACAAGTGTATCGTCACCCGTGACATCTGTGTCACGGATAGGGTTGGACGGGGGGTGACGTGATGTGGATGGTCGGAGGATCTCGCAGCCGAACTCATTTCCAGAAGTCTCACGCGTTACATGCGGCGCAGTACAAGCTCCGGTACCGATAGTTCTACCGCTCTGATGATAGGATAACAAGTATACGAACTTTCTTTTGTCATCACCCATTTTTTCAACCCAACAGCTACTAATACAGATTACGAGTTACTGTTGGTTGTCACACAGATGTCCATCCATCTTGCTCTTCTCATCTTACACTCAGTGTTTCTCAGTGGCTGAGCTTCCTATTTCCTGCCCTTTTATGTGACATTCTATCATATTCGTCACCATTCCGGTCCAATTGGGTACTCGAGTACGGAATCAGCGGGTTAGGGCTGCTTTATTCTGACCCAAAAAAGGAATTAATACCGGTATCATACTCGAGTAGAGGGAAAGAGAGAGAGAGAGAGAGAGGAAGGGGGAAAAAAGAAAAATATATACATTATTATTATAATATAGGAAATTCGAGAAAAAAATCCCCTAAACTCAAAATATATTACCCTTTTCACCCAGAAAAATTAAAGCTCTCCCTCCTTTTCACCAGGACACAGAAAGGGGAGGCCCACCCAGAAGAAGGGAGGGGGTGATGTTCAAATCTCTTCCTCACACATTCCTGCGCAGCACAGGCACATCTTCCTATATCCACTCACGTCCGCGGCAACAAAGAGCATTCCGCAGCTTCTCCTCCTCTTTCTCCCCCTTCTCCTCCTCCTCATCGTCGCCATCTATACCCAGATTCCCTCGCTATTCCCGTCCAATACATTACCTGCTACCAGTCGCAGTCGTAATAGCGGCGTACGCTCTCGCGAAATTCTCGAATCCTAACTTTTCGCACCTGCATTCCTTCCGCCCTCAAAAGACTTCCTCCTCGCAACCCATCTTTCTGACGCCCACCATGTCCACCCCCGGATCAATTGCTCCCGGGCGTCCGGAGACACTAACGAAAGAGGAGGAAGCCAAGCTAAAGGAGTTCTGGAACACAGCACTGAAAGTATTCGGCGTGAGTGCACCGGAAGGTTCCGAGTCCCCTTCCCAAGCCCCTGCTACTGCCGAGGAGAACGGCGACCCCGTGACGTCGCACACCTCACCGGACAAGAAGAAGAAAACGCTCGGGAGACTGCTTAGCCGGAAGGAAAAAACTGGCGCTCCAAGGAAGGAGCCGCCAGCCGCGACCGATGCGGGTGCTGACATAGCGCTTGACGCCTCGGATGACAAGTATGGTCACACAAAGGAGTTCAAAGCTGCGCTAGCCTCGCAGACCCCGTCCGAATTGCGAGATGCCTTCTGGAGCATGGTTAAGTGCGACAACCCTGACGCGCTGCTGCTGAGGTTTCTGAGGGCGAGAAAGTGGGACGTGGACAAGGCGCTGGTAATGATGGTCGCTACCATGAATTGGAGGTCCAAGGACATGAATGTATGTCTTGCCTCGGCCCCATGCATGAGAGCCGTTACTGACGGGATTGTTTTGCCAGGTACAAACTGTTGTCGGGAAGGGCGAAGGCGGAGCAGCAGCGGAGAAGGATAATGACTTTATGATGCAGTTGCGTATGGGAAAGTGTTATCTCCATGGACTGGACAAAGAAGGCCGCCCTATATGTTTTGTCCGAGTGAGACTGCATAAGCAGGGTGAGCAGAGTGAGGAGAGCCTTGAACGGTACACAGTCTACATCATGGAGACGGCCAGGCTGATGTTGCAGCCTCCGGTTGACACTGCTGTAAGCAATCTTCTCATGAGTTGTACGAAATATCGCACTAACTCTACAGGCGGTTGTCTTTGATATGACTGGGTTTTCTATGGCGAACATGGTAAGAACTCCTAACCCCAACGGGAAATAGCGGAAGAGACCTAACTTCCACAGGATTACGCCCCTGTAAAATACCTGATCAAATGCTTCGAAGCTCACTACCCCGAGAGTCTCGGAATCTGCCTCGTACATAAAGCCCCATGGTTGTTCTCAAGCATCTGGGTGATTACACTCCTCTCTCGGTCCACTCTTCTTACCCTAATGCCACGACACTAACATCCCAATAGGCCGTAATCAAAGGCTGGCTCGACCCCGTCGTCGCCTCCAAAATCCACTTTACCAAAACAATCGAAGACATGGAAGCCTTCATCCCTAAAGAAAACATCCCCAGAGAACTGGGCGGCAGCGAGGACTGGACCTACACATACGTAGAGCCAACCCCCGACGAGAATGTCCCGCTGGAAGACGAGGCACGCAAAAACACGCTCCAATCCGCCCGCGGGGAGCTAGTCCGTAAATACGAGAGCGCGACGCACGCGTGGATTGCCGGCGGCGAAGCGGGTGAGATTGCTGCTGCGGAGCGTAAAGCTATCGCTAGGAAGCTAGCCACCGGGTACTGGGAGATGGATAAAAACTTGCGCGCTAGGACGGTTTATGATCGTACCGGTGTGCTGTTGCCGAATGGTCAGGTGGACTTTTATGGTCATAGAAAGAAAAACGCTGGTGCGGTGGAGACTTCGGAGGATGACATTGATTAGTTTGATTTTTGTGATGGTTTTTTATTTTATTTCATCTTTCTCTTGTTTGGAGGAGGAGGAGGAGGAAGGGTGAGGGTAATGGTTTTTGAAAGTTTTTGAGTATGATATGATAGGCTAGATACCATGATCTGCGGGGTTGGAGGTGGGAGTTGGGATGGGATGAGGTGGCTTTAGATAGGTTTTTTTTTTTTTTTTTGGTTTGTTTAGAGGGCTTATCGTACTTCTAGAGATATATTTGCCGAGCGGGAGAGGGGAGATACCGGTGACGTCTGATTAATACTTGCAATCATATCATGTATTGTATAAATTGCGCTTGTGGGTATGTAACTATATAGAGCGCTTTCTTTCTTTCTTTTTTTTTTTTTAAAAAAAAAGGGGAGGGGGAAACAAGAAACTCCTTGCCCAAATTCCATGCTATGATGTAGCCAACCGGCCAGTGGATATACAGTAGAACGGAGTTGATGTATATATGAAACAAGCTTACACCGCCGGTCTATACCTATCGGCCCTTCTAGCACTTACACCTCCGCCGGTCGACCATCTATCCCGTCTACCCTCCCTCTCCCTCACCCGCGCCCTCTCCCTCTCAACATGCCCACCACCCCCCTCCCTCTCCCACTCCGCAAACCCCGCCCCCTTCTCGGGGCTCGGATACTGCGCCCATCGATCAAACTCCTCAACCCTCTCGTACGGACTCCTGAGGAAGGCATTAAGCTCATGCACGAAAACGCCGGCATTCCTCCTACCCAAGAACTCAGCGAGCATGTCCTCAGCGGCACCGCTCGCGCTCTTGAGGTCCACGCTCTTTAGTATGGCGATGACGTACTCGAGCACGAACTCGGCGTTGTCCGCCAGGAAGGCGAACGTGGAGAGTTCGCGGCGGATGAAGGCGCGCGCGCGCGATTGCAGGTGCTCAGAGGCGAGGAAGATTGCCGGGGTGAAGTTTGTGTGGTTGCTTAGCCGGTTGGCGCCTACATGGCTGGAGCGCAGACCGTGCGTGTAGATGTGGCGTCTTGTGAGGATTGAGGAGGGGGGTGGGGATCGGGGACGGCGAGGACGGTAGGGGCGCCTGCGGGTGTCGGTTGTAGTTGAAGAGGAGGAGTAGAAAGTGGGTTTCGAAGGCGCTGGTTTCCTAGGGACGTTATGCTGGGTTTTACATTATTAGTTCAAAATCATATGATACGGGAGGTCATGGAAACTCACTTTAACGCCCCCAACCTCTAACCACTCGATCGCAACCTTGCACAGTGGGCATAGGGGCTTAACCTCCATCCACGTGAGTACGCAGATATAATCGTACTCATGCCCGCACGGGTTCGCAACGGCTCTCTCGGAGATTGCCTCTTGGCATATCACGCACGCTGTAGCTTCTTCAGCTTCCCCTACCTTTGATGGCGGCGGCGATGGCGTCGGCGATGCGATCCGTCGTCGCTTGCGGGGGTTGTGGTGGTTGTAGGCTGGGTCCATTCGCGTTGCGGTTGGTAGTCTGAAGCTCGACTTGAAGGTTGATATGATGGAATGATAAAGGTGGCTCCTGGAATCTGGACCGAGAGAGTGGGTAGTGCAGGGCTTAGGCGTAGGGTTCCACAAGATACCGTAAAAACTCGAATAAGCGGACCATGTGCTATGGAGTTGAATTAAGGTGAATCATATTAAGACTATTCGTCAGGTAAGGCGCAATATCAGTCTCAGTCTTTCTTGGCAGTTACTCAAAATATATTTCTGCTTCATCTTCATGCTCATCAAGTTCTACAGGATCATTTTCATCATCAATAATACATTCCCCCTCCACGTTCTTCAATCCTTCGGTAAGAAATACTGTGTCTATACCCTTTATGGAAATCTCATGATCTGCTGACCCATCTATAGGAAGCGCAAGACCAACAATGTGGAATGCCTTCCTCACGATTGCCTTTTTCTTAACCGAAAACCACTCCCATGCCTCTCCCACCGCCCAGGTCACTGCAATTCGCCTCCGCTCCACCTTACTCCCAGTTAACCTTCCCCCCCCTGTCAATAATTTCTTCTTCCTCCCTTTCTATTTCGTCTAGCTTTGCCTCTAACGAATCCTATTAGTGTGTTAGCTCTTGCTTTTTTTATTTCTTCTTTCGAGCACCCCGGTGAGTTCCCTCTCCTATAGTCATTTTATGAAATATACTAACCTTTAGGATGTCTTTAAATGGCCTATTTACCAAAACATTGAGAGGCTGCACAAGGCCAGTGCAGCCGCTGGGAATAACACTCGGTGTTATATTGTTCGCTTGCATGGTATCAAGCACCTCATTTGTTTTGTGTCCGGAAAACAGATCGAGTGCTAACAAGGTAGGTTGATTCTCCAGTACAGGAATCAATTGTTTCTCTAACCATTCAATCATATTCTGACTATTGGCATAGGCTGTAGGATTGAACTTGACTATAACCCGTGGGTCATATTCTTTCATTTCAGTAAGTACTGTTGCTCCTACTCCCTTGCCTCTGAGAAAGATTAATGGTTTAACTCTGGAGATACCATCAGCAAAGATAGTAAGCTGTATGGTCCCCTGCCGCTTGTCCCATCCGGAGGATTGACTTGACTGCATCCAGGTTGTTTTTTCCCCGGTACTATTGTAAGTATGGCTCTTCACAAATTCATATGGAACAGGAGTCTGATCCATGTTACAGATGTTACTCAGACAGTACAGGCCAACCGCAGCAGGAATATCGCCCCGCTCCCGCTCACTCCCAAGATGAAGTTGCGAATTTCGTCTATTGAACTGAATCCAGTTAAGTATCGTATTCCCAAAGTCTGCTGGTAGTTTACTGGCCGTATTGGTGATTGCATGAAGACTAATATGATGCCATGACAGGAAACTGCGGAACCATCCATTTGAAAAGTGAAATTTGGTAAGTTCTCCCTCACCATAGTGCTTTTGGACTAATTCCTTACTGACTCGCCAAAACCAACTACGCCTTATAGGCCTTCCACCTGCACACTGCTGTCTAAACTCCTCATACAATTCCTTCTCCATATCTACCCATTTCCTTTGTCTTCCCCCACCCAGCATCCGAGACTGACTACTTTTTCCAGTTAGATAATAGCCAGCCTCCTCTTCCTTCTTCCACCGCGAAAGATTTGTTGCTAGTATTTGAAACCATGCTGCAACCTCCGCCCGAGTTGGTTCACGAAAGTGGGTTGGGCTATAGGATATGCTTTTTGTTTTCCAATATGAGAGAATGCGAAGCTTATAATTGACTGTATAGGATCGTTGAGGGTTGCTTGTAGGCTCAAGCAGCTTGCAAAGGACCTCGGATAGGTATTTCCGCTTTGGACCAGTTTTCTTTTTGACTGCAGCATAGAAGCGATCTGGAGGAAGGGCTGAAAGTTGGGGTTGAGTGCAGATCCGTCCAGAGGGTTGATTTGTGACTCGTGAAGGCATTTTAGAATTACCTTTGGGCTCTTTTCGGTTTGATTTGGACTAACTTTTGCGCGATCTCACAGGGCTTCTGGGATGCAAATTCGTTTTGGGCTCTTGGAATCCCTTTGGTATTCCATTTCCTACTTTTTAAATTTACTGACAATATCGCCTACCGGTATCTCTCTTGCTAACTACACTGATCGCATGATATTAAGACACTCTTGTGTAGATTGTGTGGTTGACTTTCACCTCATATGAGGTTGAGATTATCACTTGTCTCGGACTACTAAATTTTCTTAGACACTAATTTCCGACATCCCCGTGTTCCAAACTCTAAACTCACTACCCAGCACATAGTCCGCTTATTCGAGTTTTTACGGTAGGTTAACTGAGGTGTGGCTTTCTTAGCCACAGTCAACTTGCATGTTTCTTTTCGTGGAAATGAGGGAGGGGGGTGGAAACGCTGTTCTGGGCAACTAGAGCACGACATCATAATATTACTATCTCGTATAAAGCGCAAGTATATCATAGTAAAGTGCCTCACCAGTATAACCGAATAATTACGCCACCGTTCAAAACGGACCCTCCAACCTTCCCAAAACCCGACAGTGAAAACAGGACTCTTCCCCAAAGCACCCTCTCCCATCTCAAGTTCCCCCACTGCATCATTAGAGCCCTCACAGCCCCCCGAAAACCCACCATTTAACAATCCCCAATCTTGCAATGCCTAAATCGTCTCGCCCGTCTATATCGTGCCCAACCTTTGGTTATCAGCGGTAGCGAATAGACCTCATTCATGGATGCCTCTCGGTGCAACTCGGCCATTCGACATGGTCTAATGCCGCACTGCAAGAGATATGAAGGCAGGTATTCTGTACTGTACGTATCGTGAGTCTGGGGTATGAGTGGTTGGGCGAGTGATTTGTTCGTCTAATGAGGTTGGGTGTTGGTTCTTGGAGTGGTGCCTGGTGTATCGTATCATACGCCTCGAGCGTGAGAATCATGTGTGCTCGAGTAGGGCTGTGAATGCTCGTGTGGGAAATGTTGCGCACATCTATGATAGCCCCACTTATGGTGGGTTTCTTCTTTTGGTATATGATAAAGCCCCAAGTTCTAAAACCCCAACTGGTGTTTCTGTGTGCCAAGGTCGTAATTTCATCGCGATCTTTCTCCCTTTTTCTGTGTCCCTTCTCGGAATAGCTATAGACAAGATATCTGTCCCCAAACATTGAGTTTATCAGCTTTTCACCACACAATATTATACATCCGTCAACTTTATGTAGTATACCAAACATGCATACATCAAACATGTACCGTCCAAAACGCCCTCTCCAGGTTATGAATGACCGGGCACAAAATGCGCTAACCGAGAAATATTCACATTCACACAATAAAATATACTTAATAAACGGTCCGAAGCCCCGCACCGGCACCCGCAACTCTGGCAGCAACAAAGAACACGCCAGCGGCAATATAAGACGCGGCGGTGAACAAGATTAGTCCCGTAAACTGGTCGTTCGTCGAGTGGACGATTTGTCCGGCGATTGGAATGCCCGTGAGTGTTCTGTGGACGCCACCAAACATCATCAACCACACATCACCAACACAAGAATCCAAGAGGGAACAAACCCAAAACTGACGAAAAAGTAACAAGTCCCATATTTCCTCCCATACTCCCTAGTCTCACAAATCTGCCCGACACAAACCGGCGTAAGAGAGATCCCACTCCCGCTCCCGAACCCATACATCAAGGCGAACACGACCATGAGCGCCTTGGTCCCGCCTTGGTCCCCGCCATGCATGTGCGCTGACGGCAGCCACAACGCTAGCGTCGTTACTAGGCAGAAGGTGACGGTGATGATCATCGTATTGAACCGCCCAATCTTATCCGCTACGAGGCCGGGGAGCCAGCGGCCGAACACCGAACCGGCGTTCAGGATTGCCAGGAGTTGGTAGGAGAGGGCACGTGGGAGGTGGAGGTACAAGAGGGCGTAGGAGGTGATGTAATTTAAGGGGACGAAGATGCCCCACTCTATCATGAACACTCCCAGGGTCGTAAGAACGAACCGGGCGTCCCTGAATGCCATTAGGTCGATAGATACGTCGAGGCCCTCCTTCTTAGGCACCTTCTTATTCCTCCGGAATCTGCTCTTCCAATTCTTTTCTGTCGGCAGGGCCACGGCAGCGATGGAAGACGAAGTGGTGGTCGAAGACTCGGACGCGGGTGATGAAGATGCGGCATTGATATCCGAGAGTCGCGTGCGGATGAGCCAGTTCGCCGATACCAATAGCAACAAACAGACAGAGCCCACGATCCTAACGGCCCAGCCGAAACCAACTCTGGGTGTCGCAGATTGGATTATTAGTGGGAATATGATGCCGCCGACCGACCCGCCGGTCGTAGCAACACCGGTGGCGTACGCGCGCCTTTTGAGGAACCAGTGGCCGATAGAGGCGACGGCGGGCGTGACGATTAGGGATGTAGCCATGCCTCCCAGTATCTATGGGCTATTAGCTCCTTACACATACGCACATACATACATACAAGGGGGTGGATATACTCACACCAAAAGACAACATAAACTGCCAATAAGCTACAAGTAAAATCCGTCAGTGCCATCCAACGCGACCCTAGTCTATAGATGGCCAGGGACTCACACTGTGAAACGCTCGTAAGCGTCAAGCTAGCGACCATGGATACCGTCCCGCTGACCAAAAGCCACTTGGGTCCATAACAATCGAATATCGGCCCAATCTGGATCCCACCGACAAAGCTGATGAAGGCATACACAGAAAAAATCCACCCGATATGCCCTTCCTCATACCCACTCAATTGATGTTCGGAGAGGTGCGCCTGGAAGGTGCCGATAGTATTCATAATGCCGAAGGAGGCGACCATGCCGCAGAAAGAGCCTAGTACCACCGACCATGCCTTGCGTCCACCCTCAGGGTATGTCACCGTTGCGCAGCCGAGGGTTGCGGCGAGCGGATTGGTGATATTGCCGTTATTGGGATTGGGGACCGGTGACGGCGATGGTGAGTGACCATCGTTCCGGTGTGATGTTGTTTGTGAGAGGACTGGGAGATCCGTTGGTGATTGGCTGATAGCGAGGTGACGTTGTGGTTGTGGTTGCTCAGGCACCGACTCCAAGGACGAGGGGGGTTGGCGGTGGTTGTAAGACATATGGACCTGTGTGATATTATATTTTCTGTAATCAAGCCACCAGCAAGAATAATAGGTGAAGGAAATCCTCCAATGGAGAGGTATTTGAAGGAGCAGCAGCAGCAATATATTCCTCCTTCTCAACAATTGCCCATCCGGAAAATGATCATAGAATAATAATATCAAGAATAATAGAGAAGAGAAGAAAGAAGTGGGGAGGTGAGACCAGACTACATAATATGATATGGACCTAGGAGAATATCCGAGACTACCTCCACCCTCCCCTAAAAAAGAAAAAAAAGGGAAATTAAAGACTGTTCAAGCTCTTTCCCGCTAACAAAGAGCCCAAGACAATAGAGCGGGGAAATTTTTCGGAGCGTACCGTACCGACCCTCCCCTCCCTTCATCTCCTGAACCCCACGGCGCCATAAGTGGAGGGGACCCCGTGGCGTGGGGTGCCTCTAGCATCTGCCGGAGTCATAGTCACGTAGGATACCATCACAGCAGAGCAGCCAGGCATCAAGTCATGCCAACTCACTCGAGCTCTTTTCCGTTTGCTAGGAATGGCACGCGGAGTGCCCGTATGGTACGGCACGGTGCAGGGCGTCCACGGTTACCTTGTATAGTCCCGTCTCGTTCACAAGCACCTTGGGAGCGCAAGACGTTTGCCAAAGAGCCCATATTCGGGGAAGGCTTCTTCCACAGAGCGGGTTCGCGGGAGCTCTGAAAGAGCACAGCAGTTTTTGCTAGAACGTGCCCATCCCTGCAACAATTCTAAGTTATACAAGCATGCTCTAAAACTGCCGGGGTCGATGCGCCTTGATTTCTTTCTTTCTTTCTCTCTTTTTCCTCACGGGAGCACCACAGGGTCCCGCCCTGGTAAGCGAGTACACCGGATGCACCAACCAATATGGTATCTCAACCTCACAACTTTAGACTCCACGAGGCGGACCGGGCGTTAATTTGGGAGCTCCCGCTTCTCTGGGCGGAATTCGTGTGGTGTATATTACCAAATGGTTTGCGACATGCTTAACCGGGTAGGCCTGAGCAATACGGAAGGCGATGCCGGATCAACCGTGGCACCGCAGCAGACAGGGTCATATGAAGCTTTACTTACCCGCACCCAGGTACCGCCATCGACTGCACTGTGGAGCCAATTGAGTGCTTATGTAGCCAAGACTTGATGCCACTACCGACATCGTAACACTGGCTTTTTCAAGTGACCGAGCATTTTCCGTGTGGCCCTACAAGCGCAAAAGTTGGTTATCTCGCCTAGCCGGAACCCTGGAGTCATCAGACCTAGTAGATTCAGCGAGTGACATCTTGTGACCTCAGCTGTGATGTTTTCATAAATCCTCCCAACTCTAGGGTTCCGATAGTCGAAAAAGAGGGCGTTTGGGGAAGGGGAGTAAGGACGCACCGAGAAGGGTATTATCACAGTGGTGGTCCAAGTAGACCGTCCGAGCTTTTCAAGGCTTCCCCGGCTCTCGAAGTTCCGGGAGGAACAATTCGCCGTTTGTACTAGTACTCGAGTACAGTAACAATACAAAAGTATTTTCCAAGGATCTTTTTTATCCATTCTTATCACTTGCACTTCCGACGCTGTTCCGTCGGCGGAACATCATCCCACGGGGGGGGGGGATATCATATAACACCAAAATTGGAACATCCTAGTTTGATGGGGGGCACTGTGTTGCTGAGTGGGCTGGCTGCTCGACTGGGAAAATCTCTCGTCTAGTCGGGTATGATACCATACTAGATGTTAGACAAGGAGTGTGATTAAGCCAGCATAGAACGCTATGTTAGCGGGTAAGACCGGAATTGAGAGTGAAAAGCATACTGATATTTTCAGACTGCGAGATTCGCATGTCCTTGGTTTAGTATGGCGCCAGGATTGCTTAGAGCTACCCTCTCTGGTCAAATACTGTGATACTACCGTATAAACTCGAGTTGTTCATTATCTCCAGACAGACCTCTAGTCTCAGTCAATCGTGGCATCAGCCCAAGATTGGTCTAGTTTGGCAGGTTAATTGAATTGCGAATGCCAGTTAATGGGATTTGAGAACACTGCGGGTAATCCTGCTTAAGGGGTTTTGTTTCAGAACGCGGATATTGGGGGGCCCGGCAGAGATAGTGGATGACTCGAGTTAATTATGGTACCGGTACTGTACTCGGAGATAGTTTCTGAAAATAGTAACAATGCAATGTCTTATGTTGTGCTTAATAAGCTCATGTCATGTCATACAGACTAGAATGTAGGACTCCAGTCTTCGAGACTAACTCGCAACACAAGCACCCCAACCGCGCAGCAACATGAGATGCTGTGATACAAAATCAGAACCCTGGGGTCAAAGTCCAAGATATACTCTCACCCATTAAGTTCTATAACTTGGCGCCCGAAATTTTGACGCAAATACCGGCACTGCGCTTGTCAAGGTTCAGAGAGATCGTACTGGTGCTAGGAGGCCCATTTAAACAAGCACCCAGTGTGCTTCTCTAGTTCAACCGCGAAATAATCACACAGACCGTTTCTTCACATTTGTGCATGAGGATTGATTGATTTTAGGGGATCTTGATGGAGTATTGGAAACACTCATGCGCTCGACTGAATCAGATTAATGGTTAAAGAACACTAATAATAATATTGACCAATCCACTCCTGTCAACTCTCTAGTACTAGCTAGTGCCGGCATATTATCCCTCGATTGGAATCCTAACGACAGTGAAGGGTAGCACCGGTAGCGCTGGGCCCTGAATAGCATCAAATTGAAAATTGACCACCAGAAAATCATCCCCGTCAAAAGCCGCTGTCGACGGCTTTTCAAGCAACTCGCTAGTTATACTCCTCACCTGGGTTCCAGAGAGGTACCCCGGGTGCATCTCGATAACCCGGACGGATTGGCCAACCTCTGGAAGGGCGTTAACGGCGTACAAAATGTCATGGCGGATGAGCAGGCCATCCGGTGCTCCAATCTACGACCCATCCAAAATTAGCCAAACTGCTTATATAAAAGCCT
The DNA here is from genome assembly GCF_000151645.1 of Tuber melanosporum. Taxonomy (NCBI): domain Eukaryota; kingdom Fungi; phylum Ascomycota; class Pezizomycetes; order Pezizales; family Tuberaceae; genus Tuber; species Tuber melanosporum. Next base: position 169,838 of record NW_003298919.1, read on the forward strand.
AAAAGGATAAAACCTACCAACCCTCCCGCAATATCGACCTTGTCAACCTTCCTCGAAGAAATAACAACCCTCCATATCTCCCCGGCAAAAATATCAGCGACGAGCAAATGCTTCTGATCTTCGGTAACCACAATCCCATTCGCACCGGGCCCCAAGGCCCCCGTCAGATCTATCCACTTCTCCAACGGCAGATCCACCGTCGGACTGTCCACCTCACTAGCCTTGATCCTGAACAGCGTGGGCTGGACGGTATCGGTAACGTAGACGTTCCCCGCTTCGTCGATAGCCAAATCGTTCAAAAGTGTTTGGTTCTGACCAGAGAAACCATTGCTAAACCGATGCAACAGTTTCTTCGTATGTAAGTCAAAGACGAAGAGGGTGCCGGAACCGCCACCGGCGATGTACAGCCGGTCCTTGCAGTCGATTTTCATACCCGCGGCGCCTGTGAGATTGTATGCTGAACCGGTTAGGAAGGGGACGAGGTGTTCCTCGTGGACGCTGCCGCGGTAGATGTCCCCATTTATAACGCTGCCGACATAGAAGTATGGCGAATTGAGCTGGCGGGCGATGCCTTCTGGGAAGGTTCTGTTGCCAGGGACGATGTATACGGATATTTCATCATCGTTATAGGGGTCTGGAACCGGGACCGCAGTGGCGAATGAGAGAATGGAGAGGGCTAGAAGGAAGTAGGAATTGAAAAGCTGTAGAATCATTTTATCAGATCTTCGGGTGTTCCCGCAGAGCGTGTCTGGATGACCGACCGGAATTCTCACCCTTCGAAGGAAGCATCCCACTTTATATACCCCTTCAGCTCCTCCCTCCCTCCAAATCTCACCCACGTGTACTGTACTCGTACTCGGATGTCAGGACAAGCCAATGGACGTTGCTGGAATGACCAAGTTGCCGTTGATACCCCCCCCGGGGGCAAAAGGGATTCGCGGAGCATCTATGACACCGAATATCTTCTGTCCCAAATGAGGCGGGTTTCGTTGCATGGATCGCTACCGCCTGGCGCAACCGGTAATCATAAAGGGTTCCCGAACCAATATTAATTAACACCCAAGTAACTATGATATGCAATTCGCCTTATCATAAAAAAATAGCCTTCTCTCCACCCTGCACCCCACAACATCATCCAACGAAAAAAAAAACCCCCCACCTCCTATCGCCCTCCCAAAGATCCCCACGAACCCCCCCCCCAAAAAAAAAAAAATTTGAACCACGAACGAATGATTCCTCCCAATAACAATAACAATAACAATAAACAGGAGATAACGCAGCACGGTATGGTACTGTACCCGTACAGTACTCGTACCAGTAGTCGGGCCTTGCAACTCAATTCCCGTCGATACGACATGGTTACACCGCACTATCGTACCAAGCACAGCCCGAACAGTTCCACCAACCGCGAGTCTTCCGACCAGACCGTAGTCGGCACAACCCAAGAGCCGTACGGGGCACTACTTGCAGCCTACATCCTGAGTCAGATTTTTTTTTTTTTTCCCCGTTTTAAGTGCTCCAGGAATGATCTGCATTCCCCCTCGCATTTTAAATTTACAGTACCTAGCTACCCGTATAGCGTATAAGTACTGTGCGAGTACTGCGTATGCACGGGCAACGATAGCTCCAAGTCGGGAAAGGGAACCACGAAGGAGAACTGGTAATGCGTTGTTGGATTATGTTTAATATTCATATTATCATAATCAAGGGTTTGTCATCTTGGGATTGTGACGGAACATCCCGCGAGGTGGTGATTTGTTGACATGGATTTCATCACCGACAAAGGGGAGGAAGGGGGGGGCGTATGAATCATAGAATAAAGTATTGTGGCAGTTCTCCCATCATAATTGATCACTCGAGGGGGTTTTAGATTGGATGAAATCGCCGGCTGGGGGGAGTATCATACTGTATCATAGGTATCATACAACCACTCAAAACAGTACCGCACAGTATAGCCAACAGGACATCGCGCTGCGGCATATGGTGCGGTTATACCCGCGTAAGGGTTCCTCCTTCCAGAACGGGACGAAAGCTCTACAAGTACACTTACAGCGCAGCACCAGTGGGCGGGCAAAACCAATCCATCTCCACAATACCTGTTATCATACGCCCTCGCACATTATCCGAGCAAAGAAGTATCATAATCACTTTTGTCATGCTAACGGCACATGTGCAAAGTCGTGGGTAGTAAGTATGATAGATAGAGTGCGAGAACAGCACTTCCTTTTCTAATGATGGGTGGCGGGCCCTGCACCCCTTCGCCCGGGCTGGGTTCGCGATGGCCTCTGCGATTCTCCACTCGTCCGGAACGGAGGATGATCTCTCGTGGGCGGGTACCTGCACTAGCTCAATCTCATAGTAATCAGCTCTCTTGGGTTCCTCTCTTTCCCTTACAGTACCAAGTATAGTAGGACAACTTCCCTTCCGCCCTCTACCGGACCGAGCACGAGCTCAGCCGTACCATACCGTACAGTACTAGTAAACACCGACCATTTCACCCAAGTGCCGTGACGTGCACTACCGTACACTATCGAGCGAGGAGCATAGCATATTCGAAAACGCATGTGGGGATTTATGATACCATTGTAGATACCAGTTGTCGTGGCAGATATGCATATAAAGGGTGCCCAAGCAAATATATAAAGCCGGCTCTACAAGATATGAGCAACCTACGATCTATATGATTAGAAGGCTACGGCAACCATGATACAAAGCGATCAACGATAATGAGGATACGGGCGCCGTATGAAGCTCCCGGCGGGCTCGATTCTAGTGAGTATCCTAATGCGGGAGAAGATGTTCCGGGGCGTTGTCTTAGATATTGCCCTATGCCGGAAAGGGGGATTCCAACGTCCTAGCATATCCATTTCCCTTATATCCGAGCACTGCGCAATCCTTACGGCCGGCGTGGTACTATGATAAGTGGGAAATCATAATATCATGGCTTCGCCAACCCCTCCACCTCCCCGCCCTTATCCGGTCAGCATACCCAATGACTTGCGTGCGTGAATCGAGCCCGATCTCAGCCTACGATAAAAAGCTACGATATTATACCGCTCAATTTGAAGGGGGGGGGGGTTTGTTTGTTTGTTTGTATGTTGTTTGTTTCGATTCTTTCATTGCTGGCTGGCTGAGTATAATAATGTGTGTGACCGGGAGCTTTGAAGGAAGAATTGAGGTCTTCTCTTTTTGCATTGATGGCCTCGTCCCCTAGGATACTGGATCCAATATGGTACCGTACCGTATCTGCTCCTATAACCCACTAATTCCGTCAGGCCCCCTAATCTCCGCCGATCCCTGCATTAGCCCTTGATAAGTTTAGTTTGACGGGTGAAACAGAGTCGCGAGTACCAAGATACCGGTAATTTAGTGAGATCCAACACAGTCAGCACACTCGGACTCTGCTGTATGACCCTTCTTAGGGATTTTTGTATCTAAGCACGGAGATTAGAAGAAAGCTGGCGGAGATAGTGGATGATGAGTATTGTAAATAAGGTACAAGCACCTGGGATTACGCTTTCGCATAGTTAATTTAGGTTAACCCCGCATAATAATCCCCGCCTTGTATTGTACAGGTACGAGAACATGTTCCTGGGTGCTTGTACCGGTACATGTACCGAAATAGCTAGGATATCTCGATATCTTAGGGTAGCTTGTGGACCTTGTGGAGCTTAATTCATTTGACCAGGTTTAGAGTAGGTTCACTCTACATCTTTAGATGGTAAGCGCGCTTGGGTGGCTTTCCTGGATTTGGTACTTGTACAGTACCGGTACAGTACTCCCATCTTGTTTTTTCTACAGCACAAAGTACAGTACAGTACAGTACCGCTATCGTAGTTGTCTGCAATGTCTTAAGGAAACTTTTTTTTTTCGGCATAGTTCGGTGATGTGGGTCAAAATTCCCAGAATGGTCCATGAACCAGTCATCCACGTCGAGCCACCTCAGACTAGACCGGGTCGGACGTCGGGTATCATAAGCAGAGAGCTTCATGGTCTCTTGCATCCCACCTGTAAAAGGGGGACCAGATATTACCGAAATTCAGCCCATCTATCCCTATCAACTCCAACCAAACTTGATTCTACAATCTACCCTTCCCCTCCTCCCCTTCCCCCATACACCCAGCCAACCACTTTGCCTCCTCAGCCATCGCCTCTTCAGACCTAGGCTTCCTCTCGGCGTCCGGATGCACGGTCGGGAACTTCGGCCTTGCACTGTTATTCATGACAGCGGAATGCTGCGCTTCTAGGTAATTGCGTCCCAAGTCTCCGTCTTCAGATTCCAGCATGGCGTATATTTGGTCTTCCTGCGGGAGGTCTTGGAAGTGTCGGGGGATTATGTGGGTGTGGACGTGTGGGACTCTAAGTAAAACTTAGTAGGGGGGGTGAGGAAGAGAAGGGGTGGGTGACCTACGATTGACCAGCCGCAACACCATCTTGCATTGCAATGTTCAGAGAATCAGCTTTGTAAATCTTCTCGATCACCTTACTGACCTTTTGGACGGTTAGGAAGAGGTCTGTGACCTAGCCGGTCCCCCCAGAATCACCATTATTAGCAACTTACTAGCCGAGCAAATCCCACGAAGAGTATACCTCATCGGTTGAGAGATCTTTAAGCCTTGGAACAACCCTATTCGAGCAGACGAGAACGTGACCGGGCAGTAAGGGTTTGAGATTAACGAGGGCGAAGGAATGTGCGGTGCTGTAAAAAACCTACCCAAGCACCCTAGTCAGCTTCGGATTCGCTCTCTCGACAAGATAGCCTTCGGCCAGTACCTGAGACGTGACCAGGAAAGAGCCAAAGTGCACGGGCCTCTTAAGGACCTGTGTACTCGCAGCCATGATTGCGCGCTTGGTAAACAGGATGAATGAGTGAACGCTTGCGTGAAATGAGCGGATTAGAAACTAATGGAATGAACAAAGGGAAGGTAGACTGGAGGTAGGGCAACTGGTATCACGGAGCCGTCGGGGAATTAGAAGGTCTGGTGGTGGAGGGGTATCGTGGAGTTGAGGAGGAAGAAGAAGTGAGCTTAGGAGAGGAATGAGGAGGTGCTTTGCGTTTTGCTGAAATAGATTGACGTATGATAATTAATGGGGTATCTCGTGCCAAGAAAGCTTATCGGGTGAACCTCTTTAATTACCACCAATATTCAACTATCCAATTCTACAACCATCGTTTACTTGATGGTGTGCCATTTCCTAGTGACAATATCCCAGTGACGGGATTGCTAGCACCCGCTGATTGAGGCCCTGGATCACAATCTCATGGCCACCCGTGCTCGGATAAGGTAAAGTTGTACTCGTACTGGTACAATCTATTACCGATCGTTCCCAACACCACCACGGGCGCGGTATCATGGGCTTGCAATGGTACGAGCACAGCAGCGCATCTCTCCCACATCCATGTTCTCCAAGGGAAAGTAAAGAAAGTAAAGAATGTCAAAAGGAGACTGGAAACCCCCATAGCGCCAAGAGACAGCAGTTAGAACCAGCCTAACCACCAAGCCCAAAAGAAAGACATGTGTGACACCGACCCGAAGCGAGTCCATCCCTCCCCCATATACCATATACATCTCCTTCTCCCCACTAACCTCCCTATACAACCCCAAACTCCTCATCCTCCCCCCCCTGGGCCAACAATCCCATACCTAACTGGGTCCCTATTCTTCAAAAACGTCTGCACCCTTTCCTCCTTCGACCCCAAAACAGCAACCTCCCTCTTCCTTCTCGCCCACTCACGACTAATCTCCGCATGCCTAATCTCCCTCTGCTCCAGAAAATTGTGCCCATTAGCATTCGCCCGCGAGATATTCATCAGTGCGCCACCAGACGCTAGTATGAACACCACCGTAACGAACGTTCCGTTGGAGGTGTATAACGGGCCTTGATGCTCTCCTCCCCCACCGGTCCCGGGATGCGCCCGACGCTGGCGCCAGCGTTCCCAGTCCTCCCATGTTGCGTTCTGGGCAGGGTCGTTAGGGCCGCCTTTCCCGTAGTGCTGCCTGGCGAAGCTGCCGTGGCCTTCCCGCTCTGTCCACCACCTTCGCTGGCTGGCATTGGTGCTGGTGGTCTCCCATACCGAGGTAAGATTCCACCCGGCGCCACTGTAGTCGTAGTTTGCTCGCTTAACTGGGTCGGAGAGGATGGCGTTTGCAGCGACGATCAAGCGGAAGCGTTCTAGCCGGATGGGCTCCGATATGTCTGGGCCTTCGCCGGGGCGATGCCGAAAGTGGTCTGGGTGGTAGAGTTTGACAAGTTCGTAGAAGCGAGCTTTTGAGTATGGGGCACCCTGCTTGCAGTTGAAGATTTGGTAAGGGGTTGGGGAGGCATTGGGTGGCCAGTCGTACTTGCTGTTGTTGGTGGAGTTTACAGTTGCGTAGCTACGGACTCCAGGTTCTGGAAAGGCAAGGAAGAGGAATGAGCTGATCGCAGTACCCACCGGGGACAGTTTATTGACTGAGCGTTTGGCTGAGCGTCTGCTCGCAAGCATTGTTTCAGGCTCATACGAGGTAGAAAGTGAACTGAGCGAGGGGTGAAGGGGAACCGGCGAAGGCCGAGGAGTTGAGGTCCCTCCGCAAACACTTCCGAGAGAGTGACATCTATCATCACGTGATTTGGAAAGCGGGAGCGATGCTCACCTGCCCTAGAGTATCTCCCGTCGCGGCTAATAACTCACCGGGAGCTTACGCTTAGCACTCGAGCATCAGCTATATCACATCGGTCCACAAAAAAACTCCCATCATTAAAATACAGATGTTATATGTTATATACCTGCCATTTCCCTTTTGGCAGCGTTAAGGTAACAGCGCCTGGATCACTTGAGACCCCACCAGAGGCTTTTGTAACATTGGTCACGAAACGGGGTAAGAAGAAATTTTTGAGCCTCGAACCCAAGCTTAATCCTCTGCCCTCTGTAGATCCCACTAATCTTGCTCGGCCTTCTCTCCATATCCGTTCACTGAGTGTGTCCCGATAACCTCCAAAGGTGCCTGCTGTAATCTCATCTTCATCTCAAGCCACCTGAAGAAGCCCGGACTCCGACAAAACTTGCGATAAAAAGCCTCTGCGGCCCTGTGACGGTGGTACCCGGTCTTGCCTTTGAATTGCACCGAGCATCCGTGCTTTGAGAGGCTGGCGAGGAAGTCGTCCTCCGAGAAGCCGGCTATGTCTATTATATCCGAGTCTGACGATGTCGAAGCAAGGATCGCCAAGTATCTGTTCAAAGGTGCCAGAAACATTGCTGCCAAGTGGGCGAAATGCCGCCTGATAAATTTTCCGCATTCAAGAGCTGTAAGATGCAAGCATCAGATGAAATATCTCATACCAAAAACCCAAAGGCCAGCATGATTGGGATGCTCACGAGTTGTCCTGGGGTCTTTGAGCTGATTCTCAAGCATTCTCAGGAATTCATGATCTTTTTCTATGAATGCTTTGGCATCATTGGCGATCATATTATTTGGGTGATCACGTTCAGTGGTAGAAGAGTAGAAGTGTAGGTGGTGTTTCCGCCTAGGGGAGGTGTTAGCCGGGAATCATATGACCCAATTGAGGGATCCCCACTTGACTTCCGGGCCTGCCAGATAGACTACATATGGGGTTTTGTTTTCTTTCCCGTTGGATAACAACCTCTTAAGAAAGAATGGGTTTGTAATGCCTAGAGGAGAAACCATTAGCTCTAGCCCAGGATATCCAGGGGTCCGATATTTCATGCCTATCAAGTAGTGGCGAAGGGGAATCTGTTGCAACCTGATAAGCAATGCCCGTTACCCTGGGAGGAAACAACTCACCCCCTCATGTGCATTCAAGAAAAAGTCTAGAACGAGTCAGCGGTCATGAATCCTAAAAGGGCCGGTAACAGGAGAATATCCCAGACACAAGCATACCTGATTGCATAGTAAGATAAGGCCTACAATCCCCCCCAAATGGTATCTGTTCACATATCAGCTTTGGGTGCCCATATGGCAATTGGCAATTAAACTACAAACAAAAACTTACAGGACGAATAAGGTCAACCGCGGCGGAGACAAATTCACTACACGTTGTTGGATCGTCCGCCAAAACTACCATGGGATCGGATAATAATACCTATTATCCATGAAACCGTTAGTGTTAATTCATGCCACCTCAAAGAAGGCACAACTGACTCTCTCGAAAATGATGTACAACTCAGAAACGGAATTGAGTAAATTTGCAAGTCTAGTCCATGAGCCTATAGGCTCGGAAGTATGTATTTCTTTGTACTCGACCCTGATATCGGTCCTCGAGGGGGATGCAGTCATGAGTCCTTGTAATGGAAATGCGGGATGGGGAGGGCTAGCAATTGACATTTATTTAGTAAAGGCTCACAAGACTTGATAATGTTCCAGAATCCAGAAGATCGGCAACATCACTCACGGCATTGAGAACTCCGGCAACAGGTGACGCATGATCGAGTCTGCCTAATTCCCGGAGAAATCTCGCCATGACATGAATCACATTGCGATAGGGTGGAAGGATATACATATGAACGTCTAACAGGGATCCCAAGAAAGGTAATTCCTGCAATCCAACCTCAGGCGGTTCCCAAGCTGCAATATTCGAGCATGCGGACTCAATGAGAGTCGGGCTAACTTCAAAGTCCAGTAATGATATAGTTTTAATCAAGTACGCAAACAATGGGGCATAGTCATGTTGAGAAACTAGCACAAGGGATTTTTGACGGTAATTTCTCTTGACAGTGGTGTCTCGCTGCTGGCGGAAAAGGCAGAAGCCGTACCAGTAGGCAGGATCATCGTTTGTAGTTTGGCACAATACATCGGGGGACGAATGACGGAACCTGAAATGGAAGGCTGAGTCCTCGGTCGTATCAGAATTCGTTCGCTCGGGAAAGCTATAGTGCCATTCAGTGATGGGCACTACCACGAATTTATTGAATGTTCCAACCTGCTAAAGCATATGGTTTGTAGGTCTGCCGGCGAAAAGTTTGTCGACGGGAACATGTATTCCACTTCGACCCCTGGAAAACAAAACAAAACAATCAATCATTAGAATTCCGCAAGCCCATAGAAGAAGTGATTGGCAAACACACCTATATCGACGTTAAAATCGCAAACAACACTGCGGCCATCCGTTAGTCCAGATCTTATCCTGCTTCTCGTTTAAACTTTACAAGTACAGAAGAAATTGAACAGACGGGGCTTATAGATTTAAACTCACAATGCGATCATCCATTTCCTGAGAGCGTCAAGTTTAAAGGGATACTCCTTTAACTCATTTGCGTATAAGGCTGCGTTATACGACGAGATGTCGCCGCTGACAAGAGATCCATTTTCACCAGCCATTTCATCTCGATGCCTCGATGGCAGTTTCGAAGCAGACGATCCGATGCTCGTTTTGTCTGCAGCCAGGTCAACTTGCCTATTTCCGTCAGAATTGGCCTTCTGGAGGGGCAGTCGTGGTGGGTAGCTCTGGTTGGGGGGCGAGCTCCTCTGGTTGTCTGAATTACGCGCCACAGACAACGCACAGTTTCCGCCACACTTCTGACGCTGCACCGAAACGACTTGGGGGGCCTATCATATACAGTAATAGGTGTGGCGTCCTACCGTTCCGAAGCTGGTGGTATGTTCCATGGCCAGCCTGATTGGTCTGTTGAACTGATGCTGGTAATGGCCTGCATTGAGTTGCCTTGCCAGCCAATAGCCTGGATCAGAAAAAGACCCCATTCTACTCGTACCGGTATGCAGTATGCAGCTGGTTTCCGCTTTTCAGTTATTGCAGTCAATGTGGGGGCCAATTCGGATTGAGGTATCATAAATATAGGCCAAGGCTTTTACTGTATGCTTGCACAATCACTCGCACCTCCCATGAGAGAACCAGGGTGAAAGCACCGCAGGACAGGTCAAGGAGGAATTCGTGAAACGTAATTTAGATACAAAAAAAATATCGGTGTAAAAAGAAGAGGGAAGGATTGGGGAGGTGAAGAATATCCAACGACAAATGGCGCTGGGTTCAAATAAGCGGATGGCGGTCATCACAGCTTAGATGTGTGGGTAAGGGGGTACTGGGACTCTATGATAGCCTTTTCACCAGTAGGGAACAAGGCCAATGACCCTTCTTGGTTCTTTCTCCAACCTCGATTGGTATCAACAAAACAGGGGACAAGTCAATCTATTCCCAGCAGGAAATCACATCACTCCGGGTTGATTCAAAATTATTTATTTACGAACCGGGATAAAAAATTGGAAAAAGTTTGGAACAAATAGAAAAAAGAAAAACACCTCCTATGTCTCCGTACTAAACCTTAGAGGTACATACGACCATAGAAGACACTTACTTACGCAGGCGCCGCCCACCCATACCTACCCCCCCCCCCTTTTTTTTTTAAAAAAAAAGAGTTTGCGCACAAGAAAGCCCGATGACATTTCGAATCTCCCAAATTTATGAACCCTTTTTTTTATTTGTTCGTAAAGAAAAACATCATTTAACACCAACCTCTCTACCAACCACTGGTGGCCCCAGGGACCTCAGTTGCGACAGTGTCCGCAGCCCACTCTGCTGGTGCCTCAGCATCCCAGCTGTTTCCACCGCCAGTAGCTTCAGGAGGGACAAAGGTTCCACCGGTATTGGGGGCATCCCAATCTCCAGCACCAGCACTAGCAGCGAACCCACCTTCAACAACCTCCTCAGCACCGGGGACCTTGTCGGCCTCCTCAACAGCCTTCTGTTCCTCGGCCTCAGGGTCGCGGTAGAAGTAGAGATCGACCATGACGTCCCATTCAGCATCCCTCGATGGGATGATCCCACGAAGACGGCGGACCTCACGAGCAAGCATCCACCAGATAAGACCAATAGCGTGACGACCCTTGTTGTTGGTGGGGATAACAACGTCCACAAACTCGGTAGGGGAGTCGGTATCGCACAGAGCGATAACAGGGATGTTAACATACGAAGCCTCTTTGATAGCCTGAGCGTCGGTCCGGGGGTCGGTAACGATAATGAGGCGAGGCTCCTTGAATGAACGGGTGATGTAGTTCGTGAAGTTACCGGGGGTAAAACGACCTGCAATAGCAGTTGCGCCGGTGTGAGTGGCGAACTTCAAGACGGCACGCTGACCGAAAGAGCGGGCGGACACAGCACAGACATCGGCTGGGTTGTCAATAGTAGCGATAATACGAGCAGCAAGAACAATCTTCTCCCTACCTTCGATGTTAGAAAAATGTAGCCAAGTTTAGATAGCGACAAGGAGGCCGATCCCAGAGAGCAAAGATTAAGGTTTTGCAATTGCACTCACCAGGTCTTTCCGATGTTGATAATGTTTACACCATCAGGTCTCGTCTTCCAGACGTAGGGGTCCATGTGAACCTGTCCGGGTTCCAATTAGTACAGGTACTCTAAAGCCGTAGAAACCGCGAGTCCACAAGGACCGACCTGCAAGTTTTTTGCTCCTATATGAGCCTGAGCAGCCAGGAGCATCTCTATGTCCTGGGTTGTCGCATCAAAAAGGTTTGTAGTAGTAGGAGCCATATTGTTCAGGTTTTTCGATAGTGGGACCTTGGTTCGTGATCCCTCGCGGTTGGTAGGGAGAGGGGTGTTAATCGATGGCTATCCTTGGGTTGGTCTGGTGGAGTTGGCTGTCAAACCACACGAGAGAGTGGAACTGTGGGCCAGAAATTCCCCGGTGACTGTTTTTTTTATGGTGGGGCATTTGGTGTGCGGAAGCTAGTCACAAAGAGGAAGCCTACTAGCCCTTATCTGGATTTGTGTCTTGGCAATTCTTAAGTTATTAACCCCCTAGGTCTCAGTTGTCATTGGTTCCATCGTACAAGTACTGGAGTAGACTATTCGAGTATCTTCAACGAGGGAAGATAAAGTACATCAATTTGCTAGGTCAGCATTCTATAAGCGAACCTACCCCTTTAATAGGTGGTATCATACGCGAATTAAGCAGGGTGATCAATTGAAAAGAAGAGAAAGGTGAAAAGGAAATCAATTAAATTGAATTGCTCACCCCATTCCCATAACTCCTTATTCTATCCGCCGATTTGTTGAAAAAGTCTATCTTGGGGCTGTTGGCGACCGACCAACCCAGAAGCAAAGGAAAGAGCCGCACCTATATCATACCTCCACCGCGGTTACCAACGCAAAACTCTACTCGTGCCATGGTTGTGATTAGTCGCCACAACCATGGGCACCCTTCCTGAGTGCCTACCAGCTCAACGTAAATTATGATAATATTAACAGTGCCAAGGTTCCCGCCACTTTGAAAGGCGCTAGGCAACTTGCAAAGATTAATGGCACTCTGTAGGAGCACCGGACAGCTTAACATGATGGACAGCTTAATGTGACTTTTATTGAACTCTAGTAGAAACATTTTTGATTGAATGTCCAACCTCATAAAATAAAAGTTTCTGAATTGTTTGTTTCTTATTCCTGTCTTTTACAGCCTTCCACATTTGCTTGGAAATCTCTTTTCATTGTTTTTTAAACTTATTTTCAGCAGCTTTAGTCATAATATCAAGTGAGTGCTGAGTCTCCTGAACTTCCTTTTCAATACTATCCTGCTTTTTTTGGCATACCATTATCCAAGCCTCCTCAGTGTACATAGCATTGCCTTTTTGAAGTGACCTCTGGCTTTGTTTCCTCCGAGTTGCATGAGTGGGTTCTGTAGCTTTGGTGTTTATAAGGTCCTCTGATACTTGTGCACCATAATGTGCCTGTGCAAGGCTACCCTTTTATGAATATTCGAGCACTCTTATCAGCTGAGGGGGAGAGTATACCAATGTCTGGCAAGACTAAATCTACTTTTAGCTTTAGAGTTTGCACGATTTTGAGAGTTTTGGGCCTGGGCATACTTTTGGACTACAGGGGTAGAGTGATTGGCTAAGAAGGTGTTGCTCAATTGTGCTCAACTAGTTTTTTAAGTGTAATACTAGGATTGAATGGAATCAATCCTGTCTTCTTAAATGTGGATAGAATAGTCGTAGGTTTGAATGTAAGAGAATGAATTGAATTAACAGCATTTAAAAATTCAATTTTATTAAACTTGGAACATTATGTTCATATAGCTGAGTCTACTGCCTGAGCATGATAATGCTTATATTGCTAGAATACAATAATATTCAAAGGTTGAAGTAGATGGTACAGTGAGGAGGGATGCAAAAAAGCACAATTTTGTAATTACTACAGAATTGTATAAACTCACTAGTGTAGTGTGAATTGTGTCTATCAAGAAGCAGGACAGCAGGAATAATTTTCAAAATGCTTAAGCCAATCCATAGTTCATACTTTATTTGAATAGCCTGTTTCAGTAACTCCAACCAAGAAATTTCTTAGAAAATCTGTTTAAAGATAATAATCTTCTATGCAGAGCGCTCCTGGGATAATCATTAATGACTGGACTTAGCGGTTCCTTGCCCGACATTCAGAATACAATATTTGAAAACAGAAGACATTAGATATCAATCATAAGCTAGCCCACAATAGTGATAACCTTAGTGACTGGTTTTGGTGATATCAGAAGATGAGCGAGGAGAAGGAAAATCTGGTTGCTGATACTTATAATTTTGATAAAACAGGATTTCAGATTGGCATTGGGAAGGACCAATGAGTTGTAATGTGGGAGACGACTCATTCAATGTATATCCTAAGTTCACGTAATCGAGAACTTGTTACTGTTATTGAAACAATTAGCAGTTATGGCACTGTACTTTCTCTGATGTTAACTTTGGGAACAGAGACTTCAGGTTCCTGGTTGCTGGGTTGGAGGTTGCTGGATCAGAAGTTACTGGATTAGATGTCACTGAGTTGGAAGTCACTGAAACTGGATTTGAATATATGAGGATTGAATTTGTGTATCTAGCAATAAGGTGATATCGAGGTGGAATTCCGATACTGTCTAGGCTATTCAAGTACTGACATAAATTAAGCTCTTGGTCCTCTGTCAGTTTTCAGTTTGGTGTCACTTGCTATTAGCTGAATTTGCAGCATTTCCACTGTGTACAAAGATGCTCTTTGGGAACCTGGAACCTGGACCCCATGTAATGCCTACCACATTGGGATTTTCCTCTCCATTGAGCTTTTCAATTGCTTGTTGTATCCAGACTTCAATTTCAGAGTAACTTTTCCCCAGACATGGTGTGATGGTGTAGGTAAATTATGTGATCCTTGAATGTCTACAACTACTATGTGTGGAGAAGGGTCACGTTGAGTTGTCCATCAAGTTGAGCTGTCTGGCACTCCTACGGAGTGCAGTCAATCTTTGCAAGTCGCCTAGCGTCTTTCAAAGTGGCGGGAACCTTGGCACGGTTATCATAACATTCTAGCTCAACATCACTTCGTGGATCAATGTTATTTTGTGGCTCAACATTGGTTTGTGGCACGTAACTTTGCAGCGCCCTTCCCCCCGCCCCAGTATCCACCCCGGAAATCCAATCCTTTGCCGGTCACTTCCTGCACCCCGTATTCGAGACTATCAAAGTCTTTCGAGAGGTCACGGTTCATCCACGCAACAGGAGTCCTGTCAATGAGGGGATACGCCATGTACTACTGGTTCAGATATCCCCTGTCCCCCATCCCGTTCAGAAAATCCACCATGACGAAGTCGTGGGATGAGTTATACTCTCAGGTTCCAACTATCATCTCCGAAAAACTGTCATCGTTCTGGACCGGACTCCAGAACTTCTCCGACGAATCGCCTGTAACGGCCAGATCAGCATCGCCTGTGATAACACCTGATTCGTGAAAAATGAGTGCGGTCTCTCCAACCACAACAAATTTTCTGATGCGCTCCGCTCCCACCATACTCCAAACTACTCACGCCGTCTCCCATAGCGGCCAATTGCATTGGGGGGGGGAAGAGTATTGAGGGGAAAATTCCCAGCTGGCGGAGAGATCACGTTCAGTAGGACTTTCTTTTGCAGTTCTGACAGTCAAAGAGCGGGGAAATAGAGATGTGGTGCCTTTTTGTCCATGTTCAGAACCCCTTCTTTTTGTGCGCTAGTGTGGGGGGATGGTGCTCATCTGTAGCGACTCCATGCGTGTTGTTCATGGGCTTCGTGAGCATCTCCGAAAAGCTCGCATTGGAAGTGGACGTGCAGGCCGAGAACGCTATACCATTGCGGATATTCGAGTCCTTCTCACTAATGATGATACTAGATGATTAGAATATTACTTTTTTGGTGTGGAACAAGCTGATGGCCTACAGGCACATTAAGACAAACCCTATCGCCCTCTTTTGTGAGTCCCGTGTTCTCAACCATCCAGACAGTCCATCCTTTCGGGGGTGCCAGGATAGACCGTAACATGGAATAGTAGGACACGGCGGACTGCACGGAACTAGAGTCTTATCCTGGGATTCTGTGTTTCCGACTAGTGTTAGGCATGAACCAGTTCGAGGCGGTCCTGGCTATACTCAAGCCAGCTTGTCTCATGGACACAATGGGCTCAGATGGCTTGAGGTCTCAAGCCTAGTCTTGGGAAATACGATTGCCTGGAAAGCTCAAACCTATAGTACAAGTAAGGTGGCCGGCAAAGTTATATTGTACTAAGTGACGTACATCGCGATAATGCTTAGTTGGAGACCAATATAACGTGAACAAGGAAGCAAAAGCGTGGAGGGCAACTGAGAAAAGAGAATAAGTTTGTTCCAACCTTACAAAATCTCATTCATCGTATGCTGCCCATCCGTCCACTCTCTTTTCTCCCCAAATCCACTATATCACAGGTTCCCGAGCTGTCCATCCCTGTCGATAACCTCCAGATTTTGTCGGATCCTGCTCACAAGCCTCACATCGTATGAGTATTGGTCTATTTTTACAAACACCTCCGAGTACGCCTGCCTTTACCATTAGGTTAGTTCATGGAAGAATGTGAGAGAACTGAAATGTTTGACATACCTTTCCAACCCTTCTTAGCATAAGGCCAACAAGCCATTATACGGCAATTGTGAGTTATTTCGATCCACTTCATCCGCTCTGTCTGCGGCGTTTAGCTTGTGTAAAGGTATCCGTTTCCTCCCACCCTCCAGCTTCCTTTAACAATTGCTTCACACGATGAGCAGCTCTTACCTGCTCCGTGTCTTGAAGTGATCTTGTCACAAATTTCCGAAGTTCTGCCAAACTAAAAATGATGCTATCGGTTGGTTCCACACCTACTGGAATATTGTCTCTGAAAATATCCATGAAGGTTATTTTGAACTCCTTTGGAACTTCGCTTTCAAGAGATGGTGCTGGTATGACTGTTGCTGAAATGGTCTCTCTAATATCAGCCTAATTTTCACATTCTTGATACAAATGTATGGTTACCTTTAAGTCACCAACTAAAGGCTTTTTTAGTTTGGCATGTGCATCAAGGTCCACCTACCTCCCCGCCAAATAGTTAAGGTCTGTCTCAGCTGTAATATCTTGTATCAGCACTTGCTCCTCTGTAAGCACTTCCTCTGTAAATGTTTCCTCCATGGGTGTTTTCTCCATAAGCGTTTCCTCCCTAAGTGTTTCATGCGTAAGTGTTTTCTCCGTAAGCATTTCAGCCCGGATACTGGCACATGGTCTAATCAGTGCTCCCAGTCGTCCAGCCCGATGAGGACAAGGACGAGTGCCGTCCGACAGCTGTCGATGCCAGTCGACTAAAATTGGTCAATGCACCCACTGCCACCCGTAAGACACACACACTACCGGTAATGCTACAATAGGTTAAAACAAGAATAGGGTAGAACAAATAAATTCTTAATGGGGTAATAGGGTATCGATGAAAGGAAACCCAGGACTAGTGCCGTCCGACTGCCGTCACCCCGTCCAGTCCGTCCAAAGACGAGACATTAGGGGTCCTCAAACCTTCGTCGGATTCTGGACGGGTTTGGAACAAGCTGGTTTCTGGTGAAACAAGGAGCCAATAGAATGAGCCATCCTAGGAGCCGGTTTGAGGATCCCAGAGGAGGTTGGATGGCAACGGACTGGTTCAGAATCTAGGAAATGTAAGCTAGAGTAAATGGAACGTCATTATGGCATACTGAGAGTGGGTAGAATCTGGAATGTAAAATAAATCAGGTTGTATATGCAAAGAACATCGAGGAATTGTTTGAGGACGTTATACCAATTTACAACAATGCTAAAAGTTACAAAGCACAAAAAGTTAATTGCAATACTGGAATGAAGGAGAAGATTTCAAGAAGAGAATGCCAGTGGAAAGTACCAGCTTGTGCTCCAGTGCCTACTAAAAACACCACATACGGACTACATTTACCAAAAAAGGAGGGAGGAGGAGTGCTGGCAAGAGGAGGAGGGAGAGGACATTGAGGACAGTAGTCCAAACAAGACAGACCACAAAAATGAAATCAAGTGGAAAGAGCTGGAGAAATTATTGGACAAAGAGTTGTTCAATGAGAAGGAGAGGAGAGACGATGGTAAACCATATTGGAATACCAGAGAAGGAGGTGATGAGGTACTACGAGACCAAAAATGGAATATGGAAAGTGCTTGGAATGCGGAGGATGGAGTATATTGTCAAAGAGCAAGAAGAGTTAGAGGAGATTATCAGAATTTTGAAAATAAAATGATACTTCAATGAGCAAAAAAGAATACCATCTGCTATCTCAATTAACTGCTTGTTCGAGCAAGAAAGACTTCATTCTGAATGTACCTTTTGTAGGACATTTCACATGGGAAAGTCTGTCTTTTTCCATATTATATCCAGAATCAGTATATACCCAGTTTTTTTAAAACCAATCTAGTTATCAACAGACTCCTGTTCAGTACCAGTTTGTAGTCTTAAGAGGAATTAGTAGTATAGGAATAGGAGGTTCACATTGGGATCTGGCTCTCGAAGTTGGTATTAATGAGAGAACAATATTACTATACTGTGACAGAGTATTAACAGCATTGCTGTCTTTACGTACAGAATTTATTACCTGGCCTACAGCTGAAAACCAGAAATCTCACAAACAGTGGGTATGTGATGCCAGCTTAGAAGTATTCCCTGGTGTTATTGGTTTTATTGATGGTACCTTTATTATTCTCAATACTGCTCTCTTAACAGACTGGTACTTGTAGTTTAACTGTAAATCAACTTATAGATTAAGTGAGATAGTAGTTTGTAATAATAATTGGCATATTACATACCTTCATATAGTTGATACAAGTGCGGTCTATAATGCAAGGATCTTTGAGCAGTCTCAACTTGCATTATGGCCCTTACTGCTCTTCAATAAAAATGAATACCTTTTAGGTGATTCTGCATATACAATAAATGATTTCATAGTTACACTATTTAAACATCTGCAAGCAAAAGGATCTGAAAAGCAAATGTTTAATGCAACTCAAAGTGCCTGACGAGTTGTGATCGAGAATACATTTGGCCTATTGAAAGCTCGCTTTCTCAGAGTTATAAAAGTTTCTATTTGGATACGCAATAAAGCTATACATAAGTGAGTTGTCCATTACTTTGAATCTGCTTGTATATTACACAACCTTTTAGTTGATGAAAAAGGGGAAGATAAGTGGAAGGCAGTAGAAGATATTGAATATGCATGAATGCAATAAGTAATAGTTGAGTAGATATATGCTGAACGGGAACAAAAAAGACAAGAGCAAAACAACAAAAAAAAGGAGGACGATATAAGAGAAAGTTTATTAATTCATATGATCTGAAATGTTTTATAGGTAATGACTTTCATAATATTCTCATGATAGTTTATTAAGCCTTAAGTAAATAATAGTAATTAAATTGGTAACAAAAAACAACTACAAAGAAAAAAATAAAGATGGAAAAAAAAAAAGACAAACAAATTAAGAAAGAAGACTAAAGCTATATAGCTTAATACTCAAGTCGCTTTTCCAAAAGTCACATTTGCATTAATGTCTCCTCTTGCCTATTCTCTCCTTGCTTTTCAGATAACTGCTGTTGAATCTCATCTCCCTGGATTTCATATTAAAACTATTCTTTTTCCAAGGTAAGTCTCTCCTTTTGAATCAACCAAAATAGCTCCTCCTCTGTACTAATATTTTCTCTTTTAATGGCTTTCTTCCTAGTACCACTAGTGCAACCTTGCTTTCTTGGATTTTTTGAACCCCCAGCTGGTGGATGTTTCATGATGGTCATAGTACTTGAGTGGCCAAAATCCTCGTCCTTACTTTCCTCATTTAGAGTTGTGAATGGTACAATCCTATTATGATCTTCTCCTTTATCAATAACATCAATTAATTGACTGTTGATCAATTTCCTTTTTGAGTTGAATCTCTTAAAATAAGTAGTATTTTGATTCTTAGCCTCAAAAGATACTGATAATCTACTCTCTGAAATAAAGAATGCAGTAAAGCTTTTATCTCTTTGAAGAATATTATCAATTCCTTCATAGAATGGACATGATTTGTCAAGCTAGCTCATATGTATGCTTTTCCATAACTCGTGGTCATGTCGCTGGTCCTCACCAGTTGAGTTTATTTTTATTTCTAGCAATTCAGTATTTTTTCTTTATTGATTTCCACTGACTATTGACCAAACTCGCAGACCTTATCCCACCATAGATTTCCTTATATATCCGATTGGCAACTTAGTTCTTATCAGTCTTAAATGCTTCGTAGTTCTGCAAGTTGCATCTAAATCATTTTAGTAGTTTTTCTTTATCATTTATGCTCTACTGACTGGGACCCAGTTCACTTCTCGGCACCATACTTTGAGATTGATTACTCTGATTCTGGGTAACGTTTGGGAGAATAAAATTCTATTATAACATTCCAATGTTAGCCGAGGTGATTATTTGTAAGTAATGGCTTCTTACCTCCATAATTCTAGAAGTCATAGATGGTTGCTCAGCCTCTACCTGATTGCTGAAAATGTGGAATTCGGACACAACATGTATATCTTGCTCAGCTTTGTGTGGAAAGGAATTACTTTGACTATTGTACGACATTATAGGTGTTTCGGTGCCAGTTGTGAATTTTTTCTGCAGTGAGGGTAGAGAGGGGGGGGAAGTATTTGGCTAGCACAGTTGGACTTTTGGTACTATCATGTGAGTTACATATTACATATTCCAGTAACCATATTGGTTTTCTCATATAACTAGTTAAACTTAGTAATGTGAATCCTGTTTTTGTTTGATGCTTGTGAGTCCATCCAGTACTTTTGCTGGATGGATGGATGGGTTTAGTTGAGTTCAGTTGAGCCATGGATGGAAATTTCAGCCAATTAGCATTAATTACAAATTTTTATCCTGAACCCAACCAGAATTCATCTAAGTTTTGAGAACTCCTATACTTGTCTTCCGTTGTCCTGACCCTGTCTGGAATAGATAGGACAACTGGAAGGGCTTGGTCTAGTGACTTCTTCAAGTCGTCCATATCTGCAACATTCTGAGTATTACATTCTATAATACATATAATAACTATTTTTATAGCACCTCTAGTATGTAAAAGCTAGAGATATGCATTGGCCATCAAGTCCTCCAATGTCTCACTCCACCTAGCTTCACAGTGTATCTTGGGAAACTTTGATCTTATTTGTTTGACAAACATGTTTGGCTGTTTATCAGAAGATCCTGTGCAGTCTTCTTTAAATCCTGTGAAAGCTATAAAATGTTAGACAAAATAATTTGAAGATTTATTGATTTACTTGTTCTAGAACCAATATTTACTAGATATTTGGCTTGTAAGAATCCAACTCATTTAACAAGGGCTCCGAAGACATTTTGGTTAAAAAAGAATTCTTGAAGGAAATCATGAGTAGCCATCAGCATACACTTTATAACAAAGTATTTATACTTGGGAAATTATATTCAAATTGGATATCTTTTACTTCCAGGAGGTCTGAATTCTCAGTTTCCAGTTATGGAGGTCTGGTTTCTGAAACATCTTGACAATACAGATCATCTTTGAAAACTTTCCTATGATCAAGAATCTGCTTTTGCTGGAGGCTCTTGATTTGAAAAATTGGTCTCAAATTGTGATAAGAATTGGGTACAAACTTCAAAAAAGAGAGAAGAGTATGTGTAGACCTGGATGGTGGCTGAAACAAGACAGTAGGTTTCACAGAGAGGCAGGTGGTAAGAGGTTTTATAGTTCCGTCAGGTGTAGTTTTTTTTTTGGTACAATAAGCCTATTCGGTAATCTGCAGGTCTGATTGTAGTTCGCCTTATACTGGTTACAGTGCTGAGACTCAGATGACCCAAAGTAGTCACAACCACGACTACTAGTAGAGGCAATACAAATTGGTGGTCACTCAATACCTTGAAGACTTAGGTAGAATCCACTTGGCTCTATGACTGAAAGGATGCAGAAGTGATATACTGATGAGGATGTAATAATACTGAGAGAATAGTGAAAGGATAAATAGATAGGATAAAGAGAAAAGGGTCTCACACTCCATCGCTCCTATTTTCCTCCCACATAGTTTGGCAACACAATGTCTGCTATCGTGGGCCCCCCCCGCTCTCCTCTGCTCCCTCAATGGTTCCTGCCTAGGGGCACAGTTAACTCTTCCATCCTCTCCCACTTTGGCCTCACTTGTCTCTTGTCTGCTTGATGGGAGAGTTATCTGGGCTCGCCCAGTAGTCCTGTCTTGCCAATAGGGGCTCGCTTAGCTTTAGCACAGTCGGCTTCCTCTCTTCGCTTCCGGGCAGCGCTGGCAGTGGTGGACGTCCTTCTCCCCACTTGCACGATCCCCATTGGTGAACGCCTCGGCTAGTAACTTCGGGGTCTGTCTCGAAGTGCGATTTGACCATACCCTCCTAGTCGCTCGGTTCAAGTTTCGGTTGCCTTCCTCACCTTACCCTTCTGCCTCCCTACCGCCGGTGGGATTCATTCCACTAAGTAATGCTATCTCTCGGAGAACAAGGGACTATATGAGAGATGCGGTAATACCGCTGCGGGTTGGTTTTCGGTTGGGTCTGCACTGGGGCCTTGGGCCCTTCCTTCTATTTCTCTTCAGTTACGTTGGCTGGTACCCAACTACCACTCCCTCTTTTGCTGCTTTGGGTAGCTCCTTCGGCCCTCCCAGACAGAAGGCTTGGAGCTTTTATTCTGCCAATACCTCTTGCTTCTGGCAGGTGCTCTCTCCTTTCGGTTTCTCCTTCTTGCGACCATGGGCTATATGCCCAAGACATACATTTATGTCACCTATACGGCGCACCTATGCATTTTTTCGACTTTAAGGACGAGGCCTGGCTATTGGTTTGTCTCGACGCGCAGGGCACGGGTTGGGCTGCAATCTGGTTGTTGTAGGCGAGGGATTGGTTTCGGCCTTTAGTTTGGGGTTGCTTTGGTTTGGGTTTTCTTCTGTTCGGTGAGGGGTGTACTATCGGGATGGGGGTTTTCCTTGCTTTGAAGGATGGGTTTCTGGGCTTTTTGTCTTTACCGTTTGTAGATAGCCATGCGGGAGACTTGCGGGGAAGTTTTTTAAACTGAGGACTGGTTGGGTATCAGTGGCTTTAGGCGAGACCCCTCCGCGTTCAAGTTGTGGGACCTTAGGGTTGGGCACCTGGCGGCCGGTGTTAGCCTTTCTGGGGTCACGGTTTTTCTTCTGGCTATTTGAGAACAAGGCGAGGAGGAGGTGAGAGTCTATATGGTGCAAGCTAATATGACCACTGGTCTTACTTTCGTTAAAACAGATAAATAAATAAGATTATGAAAAAAAAAAAAAAAAAAGAGAAAAGGGTCTATGAATAGAAGCAGATTATAAATGAGAATATATATGTAAGCACTTCTGGTACTGGTGAAAGTCTATGCCTACTTTGCAGATATCTGGATCCTAACTCCAATTCCCACATCTTATCTGATTGATTTCAAGAATATGAATATATTTGTTTTATCCATTGTTTATATTCACAAATGTTGACTGTCAGTAGTAGTTATTGACAAATACCAAGATATCATGTATTCAGTCAGAAATAGAATAATATCCCGCCCTGAAGTAATGAGCTAAAGCTCCAGGAGTCGCCAAGGCTCAAAAGTAAGAATAGTCTCGTCTATCATAACCTATACTTCCAGAGGAATATTTGTACAGAGTGAAACTTTTACTGATACTATGGTATAGGAATATGGTACGGTGGCCCAACCATCTGATTAAGGAATTGGCACCATAACATCCTGATAGTAGACCCGTAATTGGGGTAGTTAACCTTAAAAACCTTTGAATCCACAATCTCCAACATTTTTGTGTCTTCACCACCTTAGTCAAATGGGCTTAAAAGAAGTATCAGTAGTTTCCTCATACGGTATAGCCTGAGTCATTTGGTTGTATTAGATCTCATTGACTGGCTTTTGCAATTCTGTTAACTTGCCAAACTAAACCTATCTAGACTGAGGTCATAATTTAAAGAAATAGTCATCACAGGACTGTGATGGTGGATTACAAGAGTTTTTATATGATTAGAGTTTACTGATCTAATTCTGTACTCTTGACATTAGTTTCAATGCATCATGTGTTTAGGAATGGCTCCATTACTCCTATTTTTCTTTCACTCCGGCCGACATGCTGACTTACCAGTACTCTTGTACTACCGGTAGTGCATACATGAGCAGTCAGGAATCTTGCATGCGTTGGGCTGGATATGACAACCAGGGAAGAATATTCCCCAAAGCGACCTCAAACAAATGCTATAGAGGGTTTGCGCTCAGGCACCTAGGTAGCAGTTAGCACTAGAGTGATCTAGGTGAAAAAAAGAGTTTGCGCATAAAATCTAGGTAACTTGATGGCCGGGTTATCTTAAGGAGGATGATGAACCTATAAACTGTTTAACAGATTGATCAAAGTAATATTGAAACCTTTTATCATTAACTGCAGAGATATGAAAGACATATCCAAAAAGCCATGCTGCCAAGGGTTTCTACTCAGAAGAAATACCAGAAAACTAGTAGCTATTTAACAGTTTAAAATAACTCCTATATGCAACAATAATTAGAAGGGAGGTCCTCTCTGTGAAAGTGGAAGATTAGACTTGAATGCATTAGAGGAGAAGTGGAGGAATCAATTTTGGTTGGTACTAGCTTGTACCTTTATTAAACTAATATAATTAAAAAGAAATAGAATTTGAGACTTACTTGCAAATGATTTACAAGATGTGAAGTAGAAGAGCATATTATAACTTTGCAACTCTCAGTTCTCTTTAGAGCAGAAAATTGAGTTACTGAAGACTCCTGAATAGTGCTCTGCATGCTGCGGGCTCAATTGGCATATTTAAAATGCCTCTGTGATCCGACTTTGAAGTTTGATTGGCAAGTTGAGAGACTATTACAAATTAGAACAGTAACTCAAAGGATCATTTATGATAAATGGATCG
Source organism: Tuber melanosporum (assembly GCF_000151645.1). Lineage (NCBI taxonomy): Eukaryota > Fungi > Ascomycota > Pezizomycetes > Pezizales > Tuberaceae > Tuber > Tuber melanosporum. The sequence goes on from NW_003298919.1 coordinate 194,079, forward strand.
ACTTACTATTCTGAGATGTCTTCCACTTAACTTCAGAAAGATTAGCCAAGTACATCTATACAAGTAACAGGCAAGAAGTATCTGAACATGAGACATAATAAGAGAAGGGTAACAAGGGAACATGGCAGGAAGATTAAAGAAAATTAGATCCATTATGAGAACTATTCTTGGCTCTGCCAGTCAGCAGAAGGACATAATGGGAGGAGGTAAATAGAAATATTTTGTGCATAATATATAACTTGGTGTATATAAAGAAATTCCACAATGCATCAAAGATTCACAATTTTGTAACTCTAATAATTGGAAAGTAGACAAATCTCTGAACTACAAGTTTTTTTTTTTTTTATAAAATACAAAAATACTAGTACAAAACAAGAGAAGAAAAAAAAACCTTGAAAAATATTTACTTGTGTATATGCCTACCAGATACTGCAATAACAGCTGTAATTTGATCAGGCATTAAATCTACAAATTCTATAAAATCTACCTCTGAAATTTTGTTTCACTTTTTCTAAATAACCTTTACTATTTCCTCCTTTCTAGTAGCCAGGAAAGAATACTTATTAAGTATATCCTTAAAGCATACGCCAAATGTTCTCAATTGAATCTAGATCTGGAAGACATAGTAGTTATTATAAATAAGACATTTGATAGTTCTGTTCAGTAGCTGCTGTAAATTAGAGAAGATGATTGTCAGTATGAAGTAGTATTAGAGCAATTAGTTGATAATAGTCCCATAGTATTAGTATAGTGTGTAACTTTGCATATCCATGACTTTGTATATATTGAGGTAGATTGCTACTCATAAATGTCATACTTTTCCTTAATCAATCTACTTTACTATACACTTCTGAGTCTGATTCCTAGAGTTCGTTACAGGGCCCCATTTCAGATGAACAAGGCATCAAGACCAGTTTATTAACTTAAAGTTTAAAAAGAAAAATCAGCTAAATCGGACCAAAATAGAGTAGGTTCTAGTTCTTTGAAGTTGGACAACTTCAAATAGCTCTAGCTCCATCAGTTTTGGTCCGATTTGGCTGATTTTATTTCTCAGTTAATGAGATTAACCGAGGTTATTGTGTTCCCGCTCCTGAGAAATGGGGCCTGGAACGAAACCTACTGATTCCTCATCGACATCGCTACTCACCATGTAGCTTTCTTCATGGATCTGTTGTGAAACTGAGTGATTTTTATTTATCGCTATCAATTATGGAGTCTTTTTATACAAACTTGGAAATAAGACAGCCTCCTTCATACTCCTCTCTAGGGTACCAGGTCATCCATGTTCTGGAACAAGTGCCTGTTATCTAGACATAGTAATACTCAGTCCAGATGACTTATCACTAATCCTTAGTAGTTTAATACTAATGGACTGTCATGAAAGCCATCTGTAGGCCAATCTGTCGTGTATTAAGAAATTGCTTTTCTTCTTCTTTTTCTTCTTGTAATGTAATGAGAGTAGCCTTCTATTTTGAAGGCCTTGCAGATAGTCTTCTCCAAAGTCTGAATATTGTAAAACTTTATGCTTTCAGTAAGAGGAAAGTAGCAATTTGTTGTACTTGCTGTTGTTATAAATACCAGCTGCTGGCAAGTTGGAGTATCTATTGAAAATAACTTTTTTATAATTTTTTAATTTTTTTAGTGTCGCTGACAATTGACAGATCTTATAGATTAAGTCCTGGCTAATATTAAGCTTATCTGCAATTTGTTGCTATGTCGAACCAGCATTTAATTAGAGAGCTTAGATGAAACATTATTACTTGAATGTAATATTAGTAGTTATTGCTGTTTGCCTTGTTAGTTCCTACATATTTTATATACTTTCATCAATTCCTCTTCTTCTTCCCATCTTATAATAAAGTATTAACTTACCTTTTAGACTTGCATAATAGGAAATTATTTGGTAACAATTAAAAATTCTCAATTACTTTTAAAAATAAGTACTAGAAGAAAATTGCTGCTTGTGTAAGTCATCTCTGAATTCTTTGATACCACTTTAATCTTAGTTACTACTATACATGTAGGTATGATTACTGCACAGATATCTTAACCTTCCCTCTCCAAACAGTACTTCACCAGGGTATAAAAGAAGTTAGACTATAGTTGTACAGATAATAGTGTTGGAAGAATGGTATTTACACTGTTGGAAAGCTGGTGTTGAGTAGGTCTAAGATGTAAATTGTCAGCATGTGCATTAGAGTATTCAGAACAAAATCTGGTATCAAAGTCAGCACTTTGCTTGGGTACAAAACTGGCTGTAGCTCTATGTGTAATAGTACCAAGAGGATGTTCTTTATACCATTGAAAAGCTGGCATCATGTAGATTTAGTATGCTAAGTGTGAGCATATGCGTCTACTTTGTGGCAGCACCGGAGGTCAGGCTAATCCATCTGCTTTAACGAT